>NW_027115881.1:389217-391008 GCF_000696795.3 Halyomorpha halys
AATTGAGGTTATAGATACTGGAAGTCATGTAGGCAAAAGTGTAGCGTAACGGAGAGTGCGGTGGTGGGGGTAATTGAGGTTATAGATACTGGAAGTCATGTAGCCAAAAGTGTAGCGTAACGGAGAGTGCGGTGGTGGGGGTAATGCTGTATTCTGATCATTAAATTTTGTCTGAAATAAGGAATATGCGCATAATAAAATTTTGGTATTAATTAAAAATCTATAATAGCTACTATATATCAAGATTGTATCAGTTATGAACAGAATAATGGAAATTAATTGTAAAATATAAATATCATTTGTAAAGGAAAATAAATATCTTGATTCAAATATTGTGTGTCTATTTTATTAATATTATTATTCCAATATTTAGCGTAAAGTCGTCACGTCAGGCGCGTTTTTTTTTATTTGTTAGTTTTTAGTTTTCTTAAATCATTAAATAATATGTTAGAAATTAGTTCAAAATTATTTTGAAGGTGGTAATTTACAAATCAAATCGTAAAATATACCAGGTCGTTAGATATACATAAGTTGGAGTGACAAACACTCGCCCGTTAGTGAAACAAGCATTAAGTTCGGTCCTCTGGTTGTTTTCCAATGTTCAATTGTTGTCGCTACAAGCAGTCAGTTGTCGAGTAGAGCAATAACATAGTAACAACCCTTAGCACCACGCAGACTCTAGAGATTGTCTTTTATTTTTTTCTTTGCTTTGTTTGGCAAAGAAATAAAAAAAAGGTACATATATACTCCACCTTATTGGTTACTACGAAGAGATGGTCTGGGGAGGGATAGTATGAGCTGTCAGGAGTGAAAAACACTAATAAGTAGTATTGATTTTGTTACGGCAACGTTTCGGCCTAAATTTAAAGTCTTCTTCAGGGCTGAGTACAAATAAGGTAACATCAATCATAAAATGAAATTAATATGAGTAAAACAATAAAAATATTATGATGAAAAATATAACAGAAGAACGAAACATGAAATATTTCGTAAATTCCAACCCTCCAGATACTTTAGTGTCAGTTATAGAATGAGTTGGGATGTAAACTGTATGACTATGTCGAGGATGATACCGAGGAAACTATCGTGATAGTACAACAGTCCACGAGGAGAAGAAAGTAATTTATTTTACTCCAATTTTGAACTAGTTTTACGAAAACTATGTACAATCACCAGTAAAAATTGATGAGTCTGCCAAGTATAGGTAGGGGAAATGAAAAATAACCTCTGTTCAAAACGTTAAAAATAAATTAATTTTTCATTCGGAGCTTCATATTTTTAAAGCGACTGACAACTCTAGAAAATTTAATACTAAACAGTCAATTTGCTAAAATATTAGCCATAAAAGAGCTGAAATTACGAAATATATACTGAAAAATCAGTATTTAGTAAATTTATTGGGGCAAATCTATATCTCAAGAACTATTAGAGAAATTGATGTATATTTATACAAAAACTTATCAGTAAATATTAGGGATGCGACATCGATGTCGATGTTTTGAAAACATCGATGTTTTTAAGCCGATGTTTTTTTAACATCGATGTTTTACGTTTGTCCCAATTTTTCATTTTTTTTTTTTTTTCAAAAGTAACTAAATGAAAACAAAAAAATTACAGTATAAATAATTTCCTGTCTACAATGTGGTGGGATAAAAAAGGATCTCCAACCATCACGCTAAAGACATAATAAATATAAATTACGTCTAGAAAAACATCCATGTTTTAAAATATCTATGCTCAATATTAAAATATCATTGCATATAAATATTTTCCGAAAATACATCGGTTTTT
>NW_027115881.1:392579-401006 GCF_000696795.3 Halyomorpha halys
CCACTTCTGATAGGCCGTAGAATACGTGATCGTTGGAACAGACCTTATGTTTCTGAAATAGTTGTTCAAAAACATCGATGTTTTTTGGGTAATGTCATGTAAACAACGATATTTTAAAACATTAATGTTTTTTTGGAGTCCATGGCCTATTGGTTGATTGAAAAAGCACTTCTGACTGGCCGGAGTATGCGTATGTTACTGAAATGGTAAAAAAAAAAAACATCGATGTTGAAAACATCGATGATTTTTTTTTTAACCATTTCAGTAACATACGCATACTGTTTTAAAACATCGATGTTTTTTTATCGATGCCGCATCTCTAGTAAATATCATGAAAACTTATACTCCTACGAAGATAAAGATCATAAATTACTTTATAGCAAATTGAACTAGCTTTATTCATATTGGAAGAAGATAGTTGATCGTATGAGGTAGATAGGAGGAAGATAGTCCACTACAAAGGACAACTGGTTGGTTCTTTCAGTTCCTGGTTCAGTTGTCCTTTTGAATACCATCAGACAGCCCTGACGAAGCCCATCAAAGTGGTTAACAATAAACAGTTTTCTTTTACAATTTTGATATCATTATTGATCGCCACCCGGACTATCTTGGTCCAATAAACTAGCTTTAATTTAAGTGCTAATAGATATCTATACATCTCATGGTTCCTGAGATTTAAATTAGTACAATAAATTTACTAATACTCTATTAAGCTTTCTAGTGATGTAGGTAGTTTTAAGAATATAGAGTTCCAACTGAAATTTTTTATTTTATATTGGCAATTCCTGTAATTTTTTATTTTCCTTAGTTATACCTGACAGACTCATCACTCATCATTCGACTAGTAAATAACATAGTTTTCATTAAAGTAATAAAATTACTATAATAATTACTAACATTTTCCCCCTCTTGTACTCTTTTACTATAATTAAAGTAAAAATAATCCATTTGGTGTAAATTGGTACTGCCTCTTCACTTACTTACGTTTAAATCAGCATTTAATATTTTTCATGTTTTCTATGAATCTTATTTCACCACTTATTGTAATAATTACCGTTAGGATTCTACTACTATAAATATCTATTACTTTTCTTCTAAAAATATCTAAAGCGTATTAGAAAATATTTTTGGCAACTGACAAGATATTATTCATTGCTAATCTACAATTTATAGAACTGTGAATCATTAGTAAAACCCAAAGTGACACTAGCTCTTTATAAACAGAAAGTTTTTTACTTTTTGTATTAAATACTAGAGTAAAATGAACAATACCGTAGAGAGGAAAATAGGTAAGTTGGTACATCTCACGTTACTGAACATTTCAATTAATCACATCAAATATTTAAAAAACTGAGTTTCATACTTTTTAGGCACCAACTTAACAGAGATGGGCAAAAATTAACTATAGTTGATATTGCCATGGTTACGGCCCTTATTCATGAATGAATCATTGATAAATAAATATCGTAACCATGGCAACTTTAGCTATTAGTTTTAACAATAGCTAATTTTGGCTCTGCTACTTATACAGTTACATTTGATCTTTTTCATGTTATTAAGATTAAGCAGATAGAAATCTAGCCATATAGCAACAACTGAAAAAAAATGGATTTAAAGTTATATGCATCCTCATACAAGACGGAAAAGACAGGAAACTACTCATGGATTCCGACTATGAGAACATTTACTAGACAAACGGTCTAAGCTTCTAATCCATTACAAAAGACTGATCTACATGACTATCATAAGGCCTATTTGGACATACGGAGTTGAGCTATGGGGCTCCACTAAACCATCGAATTCCTCCCGAATCCAATCCTTACAGTCCAAAATCCTTCGTAAAATCCTTAATGCTTTGTCACAAATCAGGTCATCTGTCTTGACCTCAATGTCTTATATGCTACCGATTTGGCCAGAACCAGATACCAATCCTTCCTTGATAAACTTCCCAACCACCCTAACCTGACTTCTCATTCATTACATAATAATCCTCCTTCGCGTCTTATAAGAAGATGGCATCGAGATCTTCTCCTCTAGAAATATTTTTGGAGTTCTATCAGTGAATAGATTCTCCACATGTTTTTATCACGTCACTATGTCACCTACAGCAAATTTACTTGATGTGTATATATGTATACAGTTGTAAATAACAATAAATAAATTATTAAAAAAAAAAATAAAAAGAATAAATAAAGAAAATATGTCAGGGTTCTCAAGAGAACTTTCTCATCGAAATGTTCACATGATAACGTTTGACATTAAAGAAAACATCACTTTGTTCTCAATTTTAATATTTTGTTACATTCTTGTATATATGTGTATACAGTTGTAAATAGCAAGAAATAAATTATTAAAAAAAAAAAAAAAAATATGACTGGGGCTAAAATGGTCTATAGAAAGTTGAAAGTTCCAAAACATTATAGAAACGTAGAGTGTGGGCTTAACAAAGCAACGATTTTTTTCTTATTATTTTTTATTAACATTTATATATATACATATATATTATTTAAGTTAAATAATATAAAATTGTATATTTATAATTTTTTTAATGAAACTTGGATCGTACTGGAGTTGTGTAGGCCATCACTAGACTCAGCTGAGATAATTAGCCCAAATAGCCTCAGAAATAAGCTTAAAGTGACCTCGAGGTATTTCTGTCTATTCCTGGACCTACTCTACGGCAATACACTGCTGATTTTAGTTTCCTGCGTTTAGTTAATTTCGAACACTCAGTAATTATCTAAACATTTATAGTATTCAATTTATCAGATATCCATTCATAATAAAGGAAATATAGGAGAACTTTATAGCGAAATACGGAAGCACTAGGGTCCCAGAGTGCAAATAAAGGCTTTTTAATTTTTGGATTTCAAAATTGCTTAGTTCGCACCTTCTGTACAGTTTTTTACTTTACGGAAAACCCACGAAATATAAACCATAATTATTTTTAATAGTATTGTACAATGAAATAATTTATTTTATCGCTGTATCCAAATTTGATAGCTTATAGCAAATAGTATTAATCCTTAGGTTGCCAATGGTTTTTTCCTAACTGAATAAAATCTAATTTGGAATTAGCATTTGGAACTGTCAATAACATTTATCAGCTTGTAAGAGGCTTTCGCATAGTACTCGTTATTATACCTTCAATCAATACTAATGGTGATATGCTGATATGGTGTTTGTGTAAGGTTTTTGAAATGGTAGTACTAATGCTGCCCGTCGTGAATATGCTAGGCGAAGACCATTTGGTCATTTATTTAAGTCTATAGCTCCACATTTCAATGTCTTAACTGGTACATTTGCTATAATACCACGTGTTGATGGTATTTTTGCCGCTTTACGAAATGAAGAAAGGAGTGCGACCATATTATATTTTGATGATAATCCATCTAGCAGTGTTTTCGAAGAGCTTGAGCGAAATTAAATACTACGCTTCTGCTGTTGAAGAAATATACCGAGCCTGTCTTAAGGCTCAAGGAAATCATTTCGAACAACATTTAATGTGAATTTAATGTTTTCGTAATTAATTAATAAAGTAGTTGGAACAAATAAATAAGTCTTATTTATTTCATAACAATGAAAATCTTTATGTGTGAACAAAGAGTTTGCGTACATACCTTCATATGCTTTTTTTTCTTGTTTTGAGGTCCTTAATTCATATTTTTAGGTTAACCCTGAAACACCCTGTATATTTCATGAATAGGTGATATGAAGTTTTTTTAATAATTTATTTATTGTTATTTACAAATGTATACACATATACACATGAAGTAAATTTGCTGTAAGTGATATTATGACATGATAAAAACATGTGGAGAATCTACCCATTGATAGAACTCCAAAAACATTTCTAAAGGAGAAGATATCGAGACATTCTTCTTTTCAGACGCCTAGGAGGATTATTAGTAGTGAAGGAGAAGCCTGGTTAGAAACGAATTTTGGTAGTTGGAAAGTTTATTATGGAAGGATTGGTATCTGGTTCTGGACAAATCGGCAACATAGGTGACATTGAGGTCCCGATGGATGATTTGATTTGTGACAAAGTAAGGAGCATTAAGGATTTTACGAAGGATTTTGGACTGTAAGGATTGGATTCGAGAGGAATTAGGTCGTTTATTGGAGCCCCATGGCTCAATTCCATATGTCCAGATAGGCCTTACAATAGTCAAGTAGATCAGTCTTTTGTAATGGATTGGAAGTTTAGACCGTTTGTCTAGTAAATGTTGTAATAGTCGGAATCGACGAGCAGTTTCCTGTATTTTCAGTCTTCTATGAGGATTCCATGTCAGTCGTTTGTCCAGATTTAGTAATTAGTAACGATAGGAAGTTAAAAATTAAACAGAACTTTAACAACCACACTTTTTAAGATACTTGACAAATAATTTTTTCTAGTGAATTACATTCCACTAAGGTGAGAATACTTAGACGACCTTGCCCATAGCAATTTAAGAGATTATGTTTTTATAACTCGGGGATCACAAAACTTGTATTCCCGTTGAAACCTCGAATTCGAAACTTTGCATGATCGCAACACTTCCTCTATATTACATCTACAGGGACTACTTATCTACCTATTATTATCAACCATAAATAGGTAAGTAAAAGTACAAAATCCGAGAAGAATCTATATTATTGTAAAATCATTCAACAATATGTAATCATAATGTTCTCACAATTACAAAGAAATTTATGAGAATAACTAAAATAACTATCCTGAAAAAAGAGGGATAAAAAACACCTATTGCATTTTTGGGACGAAACTAACCCAGAACAGCATTCGACAATTTGATACTTTGATTGTGTTCCTCACCTGTAGTAATTACTAATCCCTTTAATTTAAATCTTATTAACCACAGTTCTATACGATCAGTGACACCACAGTCGAAAATACCTATGGAGCAAATACATGCTTCGTACTACGCTTCTATCCTATCCAACTGAAACTACGAGTCATTTGTGCACCAATTAGAAATAATAAAAAAATAACATTGACTATAAAAATAATTGTCAGTAACCATTATGAACTTGCCAAAACTGCTGGCCAGTATTAATCATTAAAAACATTTATCAATAAATGGGAGGGCGGTGGCGGCACTGTGGTAAGGCACGTTGCTACTAACTCCAAGCAATCCGGCTGGGCAGAAAATTGTTTTTCTGTTACACTGTAACCGTGAGGGTTCTACTACGGGTATCTTCTGAGGTCCACCCAGCCTCATAAATTGGGTACCCTTAATTGGGTAAAAATCTGCTGGTCGAACGTGATTCTGACCAAATCACCTCCTCGCACAACTGTTGGTCAAGTAAAACAGTACTTTCTTACAAAGTATCAGTACTTAGTTGTTTATTATGTGTTATTGTTATATATTATTGTAAGTTTCGGTCATTCCTCCCGATCGGAGTAATCAGTTGTTGAGAACACCACCGGAAACAATTATGAGAAAGCCAAAATGTTTGGAAATTTGAGATTAAAGAACCTATTTCAAACTGCCAAAATTGTAGTGGAACATTTTACATTAAAATTTTACTAAAATTCAAAACTAGTATCTTTTTTCAAACAATTTCGATTATGTTTCATTTATAAATAAAATATCGTGTCAACATTAGCAATAGATAAGTGAAAAATACAATTCCAAAAGAGTTAGAAATATTAATATATTTTATTAGAAATTTAAGAAAATTGGAGTGTTTTTTCTTTGAATTTTTTTCCTATTCTGCGAGGGTCTTGGCATAAATAATAATTTTAAATTGAAAAAACAAGAAGTTTACATTTGTAAATAAGTTAGAATTAATTCCGACCATTTTAATCGTATTAATAAAATAATGTTGATAATTATAACAGGTACTATTATTGTTATTATAATAAAAACCTTTATAATTAATGACATGTTATGGATTTATTTATTTTTTTTACAATGATAATATTAAACTGACACAAATTTTATATTTTGTATTCAATTATAAAACCTTACAAAGCAAAACTTTATTCATATTCCAATCTTATTAGATATTATTGTGGATCCTTCCGCTTATGAAATGGCTTCTTTGAGTTTTTTATTTCTTATTGGTATGATTATTCGATCAAAGAGACACAGAGAGACACAAAGAGACACTGAGAGACACAGAGAGACACAATGAGACAGACTCACCAAGTGTCGTGAAGCATCGGTCGGCTGAGACGCTGGTCGCATACTGAATCCCCTACCCGGAGACTATTTCTATTTCGGGAGAGCCAACGCCTCTCCAGAACTACCGCGATCGCTCTCTGCAGGAGTGGGACATGAAAGGACTGGACCTTAACCTCTTCCGCAGGTTCTGGGTCAAGGGGATCCATGTTTTGGTTATATGGGATCGGAATGTGGCAATAATTATTCAACTGAGCGTTTTCTTACAACTTAAATTATATGTGAAAAATTAGACTATAATTACAATGAGATTTATTTCATTTATTTAAAAAAGTGCATCGAAAATGATCCTACAAGATGAAGTCTATCGGTTGATGCCAAAACAACATAAAAATTATATTTTTTATATAAATAATTTAATTTTTATCCATTTTAGTCTCAACAAATTGTATTTTCCCTACAAATCCGGCCATCTTCAGGGACTATCTCAATACAATTTTTGAACTAAATGATTTAAAAACTCAACTTCATGCAGGCTATTACCCAGGTCAAAACAACAATTTCTATTTAGGTTACGATTACTGTATTTTAATATAAGTCAGAGTTGGGCAAAATATAGCTATAGCTGAAACTAATAACTAAAATTATTGTTCTTCTTTTATAGCTAAAGTCTTCAGCTATAAAAGAGGAACTGAGTAAACTAAAAATAACGGATGAAGACTGCTTGGATAGAGAGCATTTCGGGAATAAACTAAAAGAGGTTGGGGTTCTTATGGGAAAGAAGGAGAAATGAAGAAGAGTGGGAGGAACAGTCCAAGAGGGTGAACCGGTATTGAAGTAGAAGGAAGGCGAAAGGTGTGAAGATGAATGGTAAATGATGTTCGAGTGGTCCTTGCTGGCCGGTTCGTGAAAAAAAAAAATTTGTTAAAAATCTATGTATAATAAAACCTGTTTCGTGATAGATTGTCCTTGAGGATGGCCAAATTGGCCGAAACGTTGGACTTTTAAAAAAATAAAGATAATAAAAATAAAAGTTTGAGACTTAAATTGGATACAATTTACCATTTATTATTTATTGGATATAATTTACCATTTAACAAACAGTCTAAAAAAGGTGAAAAGAATATATATATTCTTATATATATATATAAAATTTTGGAATTTTATGTAAATTTTCGTTTAACCTTTATGAATTTTTTGGCATGTATCTATGAATATATAAAATTTGTTTTTATTATTTTCCTTAATAGTAATAGTAAATTGCACTCGGACTGTTATATATTGATATGGAATGGTTTCAGATTAAAAAAAAAATTATTGTTAATACAAACGTGAATTAAGTAGATGCGCGTGGAGTATTGTACACTAAAGTATAAATTATTAGTGTATACTACTTGAAGTGTTTCTTAATAATTTTAAATAATTATTTTTTAAAAAATTCTTGAAGTGGCCCAGTACCGTGATAAAGATCTTTCAGATTTTTTCTTTCATGTTACAATGTGTATATGTGACAAATAAAAAGCAGAAAATGATACAAATTCACAACATAATACATATTTCATAATAAATACCGAGATTGTAAGACAAGTTAAATTTAATGAGAAACTCAACAAAGGGATCAAGTTGGCCATGACTTTCCCTTTGAAGATAAGGTCATCTTTGTTTATAAATATTTGATTTAGAGACTATGTTAACATTTTATGAAGAAATTGTATTTATAATTTATTATATCGCTACTTTGCTTGAATAATTGCACATCTAACAAAAAAAAGGTCTTTGTTTAATTTTAAATGGACGTATTCTAAAGATCGTACCGTAGACAGATGTTTTTTTACTTTGATCCTTCTATAGGTTGCCACAAAGCTTATAAGATTATTAAATAATTTTTTTATCAGATGTACCACTATTCAAGTAATGCAGCGATATTATTTTTTATTATATTGTATTATTATTTATTATATTGAACCGAAACCCGCTCTATCCGAATTTTAAGAATTATAATTCACTTTGATTAAATTATGATTAAATTTAGCTATATATGTGTGTGTTAGTTATATATATTGCTTTTTTTTCTTGTATTCTTATATCATCTTGTTTTATTATATCATTGAATTCGTCTTTAGTTTAAGTCCTATTTTCATTTTTTTGTATTATTTACATTATATATCATGTCACTTATTGTATATTATAATATTTATTATACATTTTATTCGTTTTTATATTTTATAATGTATTTATATTTTCAATCGAGTCCACTCCAAACTTATTACTATTTATTTTAAAGTTCTTTTATTTTTTTTTA
>NW_027115881.1:401056-402798 GCF_000696795.3 Halyomorpha halys
TTTAGATTTCCCAAAGTACCTCAGGGTAGTATCCTTCGTCCTATCCTTTATACAGTTTTCACAGCTGACATCCAAACCCATCCTAACACTATCCTAATTATTTTAAAGTTCTTTTATTTTTTTTTATTTTACTTTATTTTCATGTATTTAGTTTTATTTATATATTAGTTTTAATTTTTTAATCCATAAATTTAACTTTCGTTCTCAAGAAACCTATTTATTTAAATACTCAAACAAAGAATGTTTAATAAATATTATTTGTGCTATGTATAAACATTTTGAACAATTTATTTAGAACCAATTGATACAATTTTAAAATATACTATCTTAAACCATAGTTAATTTGTATCCAAGAAATTACAGCAGGACGGGGTTCAAAAGGAACCTTTGCTAGCCCGAACCGTAAAAGTTTTTTAGAAATGAAGAATATAAAATGTTGAATTTTTCAGAAGAGAACATTGCATAATTTAAAATAATATAATGAAAACATATAAAAATTGAATATATATATAAAGCAGTTACAAACCTGCCACAACCCCTGATGAAGACCTGAAACTCCGGTCGAAACGTCGGCATAAAATAAATAAATATGGTTTTGTTTATTTATGTTGTTCTTTGCTGACCGCACCCCCCGACAAACTTCTCTAAGAATATATATATACATTAAATTAAAAAAAAAAGATAATAAAACTTATTTCAAATATAAATTATATATAAAATATTGTAAAATATATAAACAAATTTACCATAGTTTGGTCAATGCGTAGCAGAATCTTTTAATGTTCCAATATCAATCTAATTAAGGACGATATTTAAACTTTTCATTTCTCAAAAAAATCAATATTTTCAATTTTATTTTCTTGTGCAGTTGTAAAATTTAGAAAAATAGACTTGGCTGTCAGGTTTGGTTTTTAAACGACACATTTATTGCAACTAATTTATTTTATAAAGTTTTTATTTTATTATTTTATAACAAGTTTATTTGATAAAGAAACTGAACGAGTCCTTATCAATCGTCCTTAGCAGTTGGACACTTAAGGTCGGAGTAATGCCATCAAATATCTAGTCGCTCATCTTTGTATTTCTTCTAGGACACATCTTTGATTTCGAAGGACAAATCAACATTTTTTGTTTAAATTTAAATTTATCTATATTCATATTTATAAAAATAAATGTGTGAAGGCTCCCTCAATGACATCATTGTCTTTATTGACAGATTAATAAACTAATACAGGAGCCCGGTGAAAAAAAATTAATTATTCCATTCTAATTTTCGATTACATTAATGGAAACTATGTATAATTACTCGTAAAAATTGATGAGATAGAGGGAATAAAAAATATCAAAAAATTTAATTATTCTTTGGTTGAAACTTCGTGAATTTAGTTTGTCAAATACCATTAATTTATTTTGTAAAATATCACTAACAATACGAAGATATATGTAATAAACTGCTTTATTATAAATTAAACTACCTTAGTGCTGGCAGACATCTGTGAGACTCAGAATTCCTGAGATATATATTTTCATATGTCAATATTTTTGTACGAACAGCTAGTCTGAAACGTCTTAAACTACGTCATAGAACATTAATCTAGCTTTAACATGAATGCTAATAGACATCTGTACGGGTAAGGATTCCTGAGATTTAGATTTCCCAAAGTACCTCAGGGTAGTATCCTTCGTCCTATCCTTTATACAGTTTTCACAGCTGACATCCAAACCCATCCTAACACTATCCT
>NW_027115881.1:403293-413389 GCF_000696795.3 Halyomorpha halys
AATCCTTAATGCTCCTTACTTTGTCACAAATCAAGTCATCCATCAGGACCTCAATATTCCATATGTTGCCGATTTGGCCAGAACCAGATACCGTTCCTTCCATAATAAACTTCTCAACCACCCAAATCCACTTGTTTCTAACCTGGCTTCTCCTTCATTACCTAAAAATCCTCCTAGGCGTCTGAAAAGAAGATGGCCTCAAGATCTTCTCCTCTAGAAATGTTATTGGAGATCTATCAGTGGGTAGATTCTCCACATGTTTTTATCATGTCACTATGTCACCTACAGCAAATTTACTTGTTGTGTATATATGTGTATACAGTTGTAAAAAAAAAAAATTGCCAAAATGAATTTACTTACTACTGATTTTTAAAAAACTGTATTACGGAAAGTATTGAAGGTAAACAGCTCTACTAGGGCGCACATCTTAGTAAATTTACTCTTTTAATGATGTTCTATTAGGTTTTCTATCTAGAAATAAAGCTTTATTGGTAGGCTTAAAGATATGGAGCTAAAATGAAGGATTAATTTCCCTTAACGTTTTAAAACAGCCGTAATTTTTTATTGTCTCAATTTTGACTAGTAATTATACAAAGCTTTCATCAAAGCAATGAAAAATTAGAGTGAAAAAACTGATTTTTTCAGTTAAACTGATCAATACATGCGTTAATTCAGTAGTGTTGTCGGAATGTCCATAAATTATTAGTTTGTTTAATTTTAAAGTACATTCCTCATTGAGCCTTGAAAACTAGGAGGCAGGATTTAATAGAAGCATCCTACATTGTTTCTTCCCTGTCACCCAGTGACATAAATATCACCGAATTGTCAAATGAATGTTCCGAGGCCGCCCGGGTTGAAACATGGCGGGCAGTGTTTAGTGATGAATTGTGACATATTTTCAGAGTCCCGGCAACAGCTGTGACATTTCCGGGAAAATCATTTTTTCTTTACAGCGGTGATTATAGTAATGGTTGGGAGAGGACAGTCACACAACCACTTTCTGTTGGTAGTGGCCACTCCAGCTGACTGTAAACTCAAATGACACAGTTTAATCCGATTCTCATTTAGTAATATATTAATGACTAACTAATTGCACATTATATAAACAAATAAAACATTTAATCTTTCTATAAATTATTCTTATTTTATATTTAACACCAAAAAGATTAAAAAAACAAATAAAAAAACTATGCCCTGAATTAGGTGGATTTAAATAACCTTCTTCAAAACATTTTTTAATTAAATTAAATTATTTTTTTCACTTTTTTATATTATAGCTAGGTACCTATAATACTATAATCCTACTTCTACTCCATAACCCCTGATGAAGACCTGGAATTCAGGTCGAAACGTCGCCATAAAATAAATGAATATGGTTTTGTTTATTTATGTTGTTCTTTGCTGACCGCACCCCCCGACAAACTTCTCCAATCATGTTTTTATATTATAGTGCAACGCTCTCTGAAAGATGTTCAAAGTTTAAACATAATAAAATAATTAGTGGTAATATTATAAATAAATTCCAAATGGTTTAGAGGTTCAAAGTTATCTCGTATATAAAACTGTTTTCTTATAAATACTAAATCAATGTTTAGATTATCAATAAAAGTAATTCAAAAAGAACTGCTTAGACGATTCAAATAATTTTTTTTTTAAATTTATTTATTGATATTTACAACTGTACATAAATACATCAAGTAAATTTGAGGAAATCATAATGGCAGAAGCATGTAGAGAAACTACCCAATGGTAGCACTCTAAAAACATTTTTACAATATAAGGTCTCGAGCTATCTTCTTTTCAGACGCCTCGGAGGATTGTCCGGAATAAAAGAGGAAGCAAGATTAGAAACTAATGGGTTTGAGTGTTTAGGGAGTTTGTAATGGAAGGATTGATAACTGGTTCAGGCTAGATCGGTTACAAATGGAACATTAAGGTCTTTGTGGATGATTTTATTTGTGACAAAGTAAGGAGCATTGAGGATTTTACGAGGAATACTAGAGGAATTTGAAGGTTTAGTGGAGCCACAAAGATCAACTCCGTATGGATTTTATATAAGTTTAATATTAAAATGCTCCTCGATGTCAATGTTTTCTAAAGTTATAAAATCGCGACCACAATGTTATGTAAGATTAACTTAATTTACTTTTCATGAAGGTAAATGCTCAAAAGACTGCCATGTTATGTACAACTGCTATCTACAAGTTGTCTCATAGAATGTCCTTCGGCATCTCTATTCAACTGTTCTTTTGGAATATATAATTAATAATAATACTCATCTCTTATATAATGCGATATTTACGTAGAATGAGAAGATGGAGCAGATAAGAACTCGCAGATGAAGTAGTGTGTCGAGTGAGATTTCGAAGAATTTGAAACGCACGTCTCATTACAGTTCACATTGTGCCACTTATCAAATTCATAAGGTAACCATAGATTTATTTTTGATACTATCCCTGCATGAAGTGCACCTTCAACCTAAGGCCAGTTATTACTTCATTTTTGATTGACTGGTTGGATATTGTTTGTGGACTGTATTAATATTAGTTTTAATGAAATAAGGCATAAGGTGACAGAAAAAGAATTTATTTATAGAAGTTAGTCAAACAAGAGAGAATATGAAGGTTATATACTAAGTCTATTGTAACTAAAGGGTTTAAAGGGTGGCCGAAACGAAACATTTTTGGCTGAGGTTAATGAATTTTGATTAATGAATTTTGACCCTTGTAGACCAGATCCGCTACCTTGGACTACATCTGGGTACGACTAACCTGGTCTCTCTCACACAAGACTGAAAAGACAGGAAACAAAAAAAAACAAAATAAACATCGATTTCGACTATTAGATCACTTACTAGAAAAACGGTCTAAACTTACAATTCATTACAAAAGACTGATCTACATGACTGTAATAAGGCATATCTGGACATACGGAGTTGAGTTTTGGGTTCAACTAAACCTTCGAATTCCTCTCATATTAACCCTTACAATCCAAAATCCTTTGTAAAGGATTACTTATTCGCAAATAAAATCATACGTAAAGACTTTAATGTTCCATATGTAACCGATCTACCCCGAACCAGATATCATTTCTTCCATTATAAAATCCCTATCAAAAATCTCTAGTTTCTATTGTTGCTTCTTCTTCTATTCCTGACAATCCTCCAAGGCATCTGAAAAGAAGATGGGTTCGAGATCTTCTAGTGTAGAAATATGATTAGAGTTCTACTAATGGGCAGTTTCTCAACATGCCTGTTTCGCTCCATTTTATATTACATCAAATTTACTTAATGTGTCTTTATGTATTTACAGTTGCAAATCGCCATAAATAAATACAAAGAAAAATTCAGAAATAAAAAATCGGCCATTTCATCTGAAATCACCCAATACTGCTGCTCTAAACCTAATTTATTTCTGTTTACTTTGTTATACTATTAATTTTTCACGAGTACCGCCCAGGAGTTGTAGCTAAAAAAAGAAGATCTAATCAATTTAGGACCGCTAAAATGGATTACTTGAAAAAATATGGCTCAAAATATTTTTTTAAATCCATCAAAAGAGGTTGATAAGCCCCTAGCATCGCAGTAGAATTCTTGGTCCGGTCACGATACTTAGATGCGACAGAGATTTCTGAAGCTGCATTTAGTGTAGAGAACAGATTGGGCCAGGGACATAAATAGATGTGGGTTCAACCCCCACCTGTTCACTCCCAATCCGTCAAAACTCTCAGCCACCTGATACCATTTCGTGTACTAGTAATTGCCAACTTATTTCAAGGAATCTAAAATAGTATATTTTAGCACTAAAATACTAAATAATTAGCCAGGGATATTTCTCGAATAACAATATTACAATATTAACTTTTATTAACGAACAATTTATATTATTTTTTTTAAATTGTTGAGGCAAAAAATCGTCCATAATGAAAAACCCTATTCTATATTTTTCATTGAACAACGTTTCAGAACAATTGTCTCATACTCATGCACCATTACAATCCCTTTTTTATTTATTTATTGATATTTACAACTGTGTAAAAAATACATCAAGCAAATTTGAAGTAAGACCATAATATGATACAGCATATAGAGAAATTACCCAGTAAACTCTAAAACCATTTTACAATATAAGGTCACGAGGCCATCTTCTTTTCAGGCGCCTCGCAGGATTGCCAGGAATGGAAGAGGAAGCAAGGTTAGAAACTAATGGGTTCGGGTGGTTAGGGAGTTTAAGATGGAAGGAATGATATCGGGTTCGGGCTAGATCGGTTACATAAGAAACATTTAGGTCTTTTTGGACGGTTTTATTAGTAACAAGATAAGGAGCATTGAGGATTTTACGAAGGATTGTGAAGATGGGATACGAGAGAAATTCGAAGGTTTAGTGGAGCCCCAAAGCTCCACTCCGTATGTCCAGATGGGCCTTATTATTGTCATGTAGTACAGTCTTTTGTAATGAGTTGGAAGTTTAGACCGTTTGTCTAGTAAGTGCTGTAATAGTCGGAATCTGTGTGCAATTTCCTGCCTTTTTGTCTTGTGTGAGGATTCCTGTTTAGTCAAGGTGTAGTCCAAGATAACGAATCTGTTCTACAGAGGTAAGAGCCACATTATTAAAGTATACTGTAGGGCAGTCGGCAGGTTTACGTCGAAGAGTAAAGGTAATTTGATAGGATTTGTTGGGATTTATTTTTATCCTCCAATTTCGACACCATTCTTCGAGGATTGTGATATGGGACTGGAGAGATTGGGAAGCAATCAAAGGGTTATTACTAACTGTGAGCACACATGTGTCATAAGCATATGTGGTAAGGATAGTGTTAGGAGTTGGGATGTCAGCTGTATAGACGGTGTGGTAGCTAATATATTTATTATATCGGCATAATGTATTAACTTTTTGTTGTGGTTAGCTAGTGCAGTGCAATATATATTTTTGACATTTTTACAGTTTGCGATATGTTGCTTGATCCTGGTTTATAGTTTGTAGGATGTCTCTGATTGCATATATATTGCATTTAACTTTTCCATTTTATCTAATTTGTCCTTCATGTTAGACAGTTACCGTTGAAACTTATTGTTACTGTACAAGCCAGTTCTCATATTTGTATGATCATATTCTATTAACTTTTTTTTTTTCTTTTCACCTATATCATTAACTGGAATTTTTTTGTGTTTTTCCTTGTAAGATTCAGTGATTTTCATCTGATTTGACGTTTTCCTGTTTTACTTAGCTATGTTGGTCTGACTATCTTTATTTTCTATATTGTTTTTAGAGTTAACCGTAAACTCATATAAGAGAATAACCGTCAGTGCGGTAAGTAAATATAAACAAAGAAATAAAACTTATTTATTTGTGTTAACGTTTCGAGATGAATTTCAGACTTCAATCAGGGCTAAAAAATAAAATAAGGTAACAACCTCAATTCAGAGAAAAATTATAAAAAACAAACTTGGAAATATACATATCTTAATGAAGTAGATAATAGTCCATACTAATAAAAGATAAAATATAATATTATAGAGGTAAGAATTATACAAAAGAAGAAATAATTTATATATATTTTTTTAAACATTTGTTTTATATAATTCTTACCTCTACAATATTATATTTTATCTTTTATTAGTATCATCTAATATCTACTTAATTTATTATTATATATGTTTCCAAATCTGTTTTGATATAATTTTCTTTTTATCTTTATTTCTGAATTAATATTGTTGTCTTATTTTGATTTTTAGCCCTAATGAGGTCTTGAAATCCAGTTCGAAAAGCCAGCACAAATAAATAAGATTTTGATTATTTAACCAAAATTATTTAAGCAGTTATTGATAAAAATAAATTATATTTAAATTAATTATTATTGAAAAATTTAGTTGTATTATTAAAAGAAAAGAATTACAAATATTTTAAAAATGTAATATGAAATTGGTGAATGACACAATCTTCCTTGTTTATATATAACAATTTATTTCACATACAACTAAGACTTTTCGGGATTATCCCCCATCTTCAGGTTGTTAGAAAACCAAATTCAACAAAATTTAAACATATGCTTACGACATTACTACAATATCATATATTCATATTTTGTCAATTTATTTCAGCAAATATCATAACTACTATTCCTACGAAGGTAAACTTCATTAACTTCTTTATAGTCCATTAAACTAGCTTTAATTTGAGTGCTAATAGACATCTGTACGTCACATAGTTCCTGAGATATAGATTTCTCAAAATAAATTAACTAACTACTAATCTTTCGGGAGATTTTTAAGAAATTTAGTTTTTTAAAAAGCTATATCTCGAGAACTATTAGACGTAAATAGCTGTTTTAGGGCTAATATTTCAGCACATTTACTCTTCTTTAAATGTTCTCTTAGATTTTCTAGCGCTGTAGGTAGTTTTTAAGATATAGAGCTCCGAATGAAAAAAGATATTTTTTTAATGTTTTGAAACAGCCACCATTTTTTAATTCCCCTCCCCATACTTGGCAGACTCATCAATTTTGACTAGCAATTATACATAGTTTTCATTGAAGTAATCAAAAAGTGGGGTGAAATAACCGGCTTTTTTCTTCCCGGGTCTTGTACTACTGTGTCCCGGCTAATACCGTTTTTGTGATGTTAATTCATTCATCACAAAATTTTAGCAGAAATAAAACTCGTAAAATTAATTTTTACTGGCACTGTATATCTACTATAGCAATATTGATGTTTGTAGAAATTTTATTTATAATTGAAAGGGAGATAAACAAACGAAGGCAATTATTCATCTTCCCGATTTCGTAAAAAGCAATCAAAGAAAAAGAAAGATAAATAAAATCCCAAGTCACTCCGGAGAAATTTCTCTAAAAGATACAATATGGATTGAAACAAAAGAAACTTGAAGAATGACCTAATATTTCAAAGTTAAAAAGAGCCAGAACAAAAGAGCGAAGATAGACCGGTTACTAACCAACATTCATTTCCAATATCAAAATGGAACTCCAAGGGTGGGGGGAGAAGAGAGAAATATTAGACGGGAATACAATACCAACAATCTTGATTATAACTCAGAAAGAAAACAATTTAAAAATATTGTTAGGTCTAGATAGCTTTATTCCATATACCAGCTTCAACTAGTTATATAGAATACAGAAAATATGGTTCCAGGTAATTGAAAATGTCTCTGATCTCGTAATATTCGCTTACCGATTGTACCTGCTATTTAAATCAAATTCGTTTTTTCTTAACCTCGCTGTTTTATATTTTATAGTTGCTTGTCTCTGTAGGAAAATAGTGAATATATTTTTTTTTAATAGTTGCAATATTTGTAAAAATCTGGTGCGGGTCGCGCATCACACAACTCTAATATTGTCATGGATTCATTTATCAATGTTCCATTCATGAATAAGGTCGTATCAATGACAATATTAGCTGTTAGTTTCAACTAAAGATGATGTTTTCCCATCTCTGCTATCACTTACACATAAATTTCCGGACAGATATTTTTTATATTAGTCCTACAACTGCGTACTAAATGAAAATAGAATATTAATTAAATGCACTGCTTCAACCGTGAAGGTTAGGGTTGCAGTGCTTTTTAAGGAAGTACTGTTAATATATCAGCGGTGGTGCAAGGAGGTGATTTGATCAGCCAGATTTTTATCCAATCAATGATATCCACTTTATGAGGTAGTGGCTTCCGAACCCACAGGACTCAATTTAAACAGAAAATAATTATCTGCGGCAGCTATATTGGAGCTCTGGTTCTTGGAGTTTGTAGCACAATGCCTTACCAATGAGCTACCCAATCCCATACTACTCCATATAAATTTTTCAGATTACATTTTCTGTTGACAATCTGATTAAATACATTTTTTTCTTTGCAAAAGATTGCCAGGAATATAAGTATATCTCAGGAACCATAAGTCTGCTTGAAATCAAAATAAAGGTAATTAAACTTACTATAAAGCAGTTTATGACACGTTTCTTTGTAAGATTAGTAGTTTTTATGATATTCGCATGAATGTAAATGCTGCAAATGAAATTTTGCCCCAATAATTATAAATCAATTTATTTGAGCAAATATCATGAAAACTACTACTTCTTAAAAGATAGCTATCGCATTAAAAACTAGCTTTAATGTGAGTGCTAATAGACACACATCTGTACATGTATGGTTCCTGAGATATAGATTTTCATAAGTCAAACTTTTTGTCTTACCAACTAAAAATCAAAATTTGTGAATTTATTTTGTTGAATATCATAAAAACTATTACTCATACGATAAACATCATAGACTACTTAATAGTAAATTTAACTAGCTTAAATTTGATTGCTAATAGACATATGTGCGTCGAACAGTTTTTAAAATATAGGTTTCTCAAAATAAATGCACTAACTTCTGATTTTTCAGTGCATTTTTTATGAAATGTTGCTTTTTAAAATGTTATATCTCGGAAACAATTGAACGTAAATAGCTGTTTTAGAGCTCATATTTTAGAAAATGTACTCTATTTTAAATTATAATAGCATAGATTTTCCATTTTTGCTAGTAGTTTTAAAGATATAGAGCTCGGAATTAAAAATTAATTATTTATAACGTTTTAAAACAGCTGCCATTTTTTATTCCCCCTACCTATTCTTGGCAGACTCATAAATTTTGACTAGTAATTATAAATAGTTTTCATTAAAGTTATCAACAATTGGGATAAAATAACTGCCTTTTGTCTCGTATTGGGCTTTTGAACTAAAGAATCTTGTTACCCAAAACAACTCAAGACGTACCTTAAAGATTTAATTTAAACTTTCCTCAATAAACAGTTTTTGTATTGTGAAATTTATTTTAAAGTAAGAATTATAGTATTTAAATTATATTATACATTTACTAGACAAACGGTCTAAATTGCCAATCCATTACAAAAGACTGATCTACATGACTATTATAAGGCCTATCTGGACATACGGAGTTGAGCTTTGGGGCTCCACTAAACCATCAAATTCCTCCAGAATCCAATCCTTACAGTCCAAAATCCTTAATGCTCCTTGCTTTGTCACAAATCAAGTCATCCATCAGGACCTCAATATTCCATATGTTGCCGATTTGGCCAGAACCAGATACCGTTCCTTCCATAATAAACTTCTCAACCACCCAAATCCACTTGTTTCTAACCTGGCTTCTCCTTCATTACCTAATAATCCTCCTAGGCGTCTGAAAAGAAGATGGCCTCGAGATCTTCTCCTCTAGAAATGTTATTGGAGTTCTATCAGTGGGTAGATTCTCCACATGTTTTTATCATGTCACTATGTCACCTACAGCAAATTTACTTGTTGTATATATGTGTATACAGTTGTAAATATCAATAAATAAATTATTAAAAAAAAAAAAAAATATTATGATAGATTTGCTATTGTCGGTGGTAGTTTTAATAATATAGAGCACCAAATGAAGAATTTTGTTTTTGACGTTTTGGAAGAACCGCCATTTTTTATTCCCTCTAATTATAGTTGGCAGAGTCATAAATTTTGACTAGTAATTCGAAAATTGGGTTGAAACAACTGCCTTTATGATCTCTTGTACTAAAATAGGAAAAGTTGTTTTCAAACGAAGCATTGTCTCGCAGATTTTTCTTTATGTCTCCTCTATTAATTATGCCAGCCACAATTAGACAGTGTCCTGTAGCTACTCATAACTATTACTTTGCTACCACAACTATCGGAGTAGCAATTGCGAAACAGAACTGGCCGAGAATATTGAGAGTCATGGGCGGTTCGGAGCTAATTAGAAGAAGGGAGGGGGTTTCACTAATGAATTGCTCTCTCGTGGATTATTAAAATATTTTCTGATTCATCCCTTGTCGCTTCTCGAGTCAGTAATTAGCCCTCTGTTATCCACACCTGTTACTATTTCAGTTCCGTCCTCTCACCAGATAGCGCTTCTAGATCTTCACCTCCAAGATATATAAATAATGTAGCTATGATGAATATATTCTGTCAAATTACATATTAGCAACATTAATTAATTCAGTGATTTAACTAAATAACAAATTATTTTTCTTTATAATCTTTAAATTTCTTTCTTGAGAATAATAAAAAAATCATTTAAGGATTACGATGTTG
>NW_027115881.1:414289-428979 GCF_000696795.3 Halyomorpha halys
AATTGATTGTAGGATCATACAAATAATGGAAACTTTTTGTAATAGATTGTCCCTGAAGATGGCCGAATTGGCCGAAACGTTGGACGTGTAAATGAAATAAATGTTTTGAGACTATAATTTGGATAGTGTTTTTGAATTATTTAGTAAAAAATTATTTTTCATTTATCACACCTCTCAGATAAAATTTATCCTTATACATTCTATTTTTTTAAATATAATATAGGATAAGAAACTTCACCATACTAAGTATTTCAAATATAACGACAGTGCCCTAGGGAACTATTTTAAATAATTACAATAGAGTTCTGGCAACAGCCAGATTTTCCATTTAAGTCTGCGCCTAACTCATCGTCAACTAGCTTTTAATACCAACGACGCGGTTGAGAGAGAAGTGCCAGGATCTCTGGATTCCTGCTCTTTCCTTCACAAAGAAAATGAAATGAAAAATAGTGTATTATTCTGGGACTAGGTCCCTTTAGAACAATTACAAAGGTAATTTTAATTTTATAATTAGATTTATTGGTCATAAAACAGTGTGGTCACACTTAATTATAGCTTACATACAGAGAGAAAAAAATTAATTATCTGTAAAATTAACTGACTAAATAGAAACAAAACAAAAAGTTAATTACAAAATATCTGTGATATTATAATAATGGACTAGGTTGTATTGAAGTAAATGGGTGAAATAAAAACTAGCAGAGTCGATAAAAGTTGAATGTAATTATAAAAAGACCTCATTACATATAAACACATAACAAAACGCCATGAGGGCAAGAGCTTGGTTAAACAACATAGTCCGTTGCGGTAAGTTAGGTTACAATTAGCAGTGTTGCCAGAGTCAACCGAATAAAAAAAACTTTAGACAACACGCACAAATCTTTCAATGAATATAACAATAGACAAAACACAATAAAACAATTTATCTCAACAGGTTGGTGAAGCAAAAGGTAGTTATATATTAGGGATTTAAACGAGGGAAGTTTTGATACATGACGTACGTTAGAGGGAATGGAGTTCCAGAGATATGCAGCTCGGGTAAAAAACAATTTATCAAACGTAGCAGTTCGGGGAGGTGGAGGGTAGATGTCAGATAAACAGGACCTGGTAGTAAGCGATTGGACTGATAATTCGAAATGCAGGATTTCTAGGATATAGGAGGGGCGTTGAGTACTAATTGCTTGGAATAGAAAGGAAGCTAGGAAATACTGGCATCGGAAGGATAGAGCCACTTCAGCTCGGTGTAATACTGGGTTATGTGCGTATCTCTGCTGATCCCGAAAATAAATCGTACTGCGCAATTCATAAGACGTTTACGTTTAGATTTGAGATTACCCGAGAGTCCACCATAGTCAAAGTGGGGGGAAACAAGAGAGGTAACTAAGAGTTGACGGGTTTTAAGTGGAAGGAGATAACGGATTCTATCGAGGAGGGGAAAAGCTCGGTTCGGAGTTCCCAAATCTTAATGTAAATATTATAAATAGGTATGATCGAGTTTAAGATATTATTTTACTTTAAGTTTAAATTGTTTTTTATTTATTTTTAATTTTTATTATTATACTATAGGAAGATAGTTTGGGTGGTGGTAAATAAAGGTATCAAAATAGTAAACGAAAACTGTTAATTGTTCACCAAGGTTAAGTTGACCACTTGACATCTTTGTATCAATATGACAGCCCTGACTACCTTTGTCAACTATCTTTTTCCAACATTTAATTAATAAATGTACAAATAAAGTGTAAATGAGCTCTATGATGTCTATTATCATTATCTATAATTATAAGATCGAATGTAATATTACAAAATAAAAATAGTAATAAGTAAGCTAATGTAAGATTTTATTGTAATAAGAACTCGATTCTAATTTTTATTCACCAACTGACCACTTTTTTAACTCCAGTTAACGACCTCGATTCATTATATAAAGATTAAAATTATTATTATATATGTGTGTTTGATTATATATATTATTTATTTAGATATACTTGTTTTATTTTATACTTTAGCTGCTATTTAGTTTTAATGTACTTCTTTGTATTAGATATTATGTTAAATATTGTATATTTTATTTTATGTAGTATAATATTATATTTTATGTTCTGTTCTTATTTATAATCAAGTTTGATACATACTTCATGCAAATTCATTTTTTCAATATTTTTAGTTTATTAATTGTAAATTTATATATTTATTATTCAGTTAATAAGTTCGTTAAATTTTTATTTTCGCTATTTTGTAATTTTATTTTATTTTATTTTTTTATCTCCTATTTCTTATTTCTTTATCTCTTAATTAATATACTGTTGGAGACTATCTTCCTACTGGCTAGGTGACTGTAATAGTAAAAGAAAACTATTTATTGTTAACCGTTTCGCTCCACTTTGCAGAGTTTCGTCAGGGCTGTCACATAGAAACAGAGATATGTCAAATGTCATGTCGCAATTGACATCTTTTTTTCAATCTGACAGCCCTGAAGAAGCCCTGCAAAGTGGAGCGAAAGATTGGTCAACCGCCACCCGGACTACCTTCCTATGATCGACTTCATTCGGCCAACTATCTTCTTCCAGCAACCTTTAATTTTGCTAATTTAAAATATTTAACTATTTAACATTCTTTAAATTAACAATAAATGGATAAATATAAAGTATGAAATAATTTTTTAATAGCTAAAAAATAAACAGAAGTCCAGAGACGCACTGGAAAATTAGATATTGTATATATTGGAATCATAACTGATACGGTTTTTTTTTTTTTTTTTTTCAATCACACTTAAAAACAGTGATGAAGTATTTTTGTGAGATGGAGAATTTTTCATTTTCGCAGAAAAATTAATTTCTATTTTGAAAACCAACTTGAAGAGTTTTGTAATTATTTTAGAAAATTTTCTCAAAATGCCGTTGAACCATTTAGTAGCTATGCACCTGCCCCGCGCCAACCACCAATTGGTAGCGGTCCAGATCTTGTAAGTGCACTCAATTGCATCCGCGACAGAAATAGATCCACAAGTGCATCCTGTCCGTCCCCAAGGCGTGGTCCTTGTTAAGTTATTGGTCTCTCATGAGCGCCATGAGCGTGTGTTTGTGTGTGTGTGTTTTTAATCACTCATTATGGCTTATATTACTGTTACATATTTAATTAAAAAAATAAACAGTTTTCATTATTAGAAATAATAAAAAATGGATAAACAAAAAATATCACAAAGCAACAGAAAAATAAAAACAATTTCGCCCATAATTTTTCCCTTTCCTGTTCTTTAATATTTTTTTTTTCAAAAACCACAAAAATAGCTTCAACACAGGCCCAAAAATCCAGTGTCAAAACTAGAGGATTAAAATAAATTTCACCAAATCACATTTACTTATTCTTGTAAATCTACACCAAGTATCATTTAATAATATCCCACTTATTCTTGAAGAACAGATCCGATACCTAGGACTACATCTGGAAAAAACGACTATCTTGAAATCCTCACACAATACTGAAAAGCCAGGAAACTCCTACTATTACAACGCTTACTTAAAAAACGATTTTTAAAAATTTATTTATTGATATTTACAACTGTATAAAAAATACAACAAGTAATTTTGATCATAATGACACAATGATACAGCATGAAACTACCCAGTAGTAGAACTCTAAAAACATTTTACAATATAAGGTCACGAGGCCATCTTCTTTTCAGACGCCTCGGAGGATTGCTAAGAAACTGGTGGGTTTCGGTGGTTAGGGAGTTTATAATGGAAGGAATGATATCAGGTTCGGGCTAGATCGATTACATAGGGAACATTAAGGTCTGTATGTATGATTTTATTAGAAAAAATTAAGGAACATTGAGGATTTGACGACGGATTTTGGATTGTAAGGATTGGATACGAGAGGAATTCGAAGGTTTAGGGGAGCCCCAAAGCTGAACTCCGCATGTCCAGATGGGCCTTATTATTGTCATGCAGATCAGTCTTTTGTAATGAGTTGGAAGTTTAGACCGTTTTTCTAGTAAGTGCTGTAATAGTCGAGATATGCATGTAGTTTCCTGTCTTTCCAGTCTTGTGTGAGGATTCCAGGTTAGTCGTTTGTCAAGTTGTAGTCCAAGATAACGAATCTGTTCTACAGGAGTAAGAGTCACATTATTAAAGTATACTGTAGGGCAGTCGAAAAACGATTTAAACTTCCAACTAATTGCAAAAGACTCATTTATATGACTATTATAGGATCTATCTGGATTTATGTAATTTAGTTATAGGGTTTCACTAAACCATCGAATTACTCTCGCATCCAACACAAACAATCTAAAATCCATAATGCTCCTTGCATTGTCACAAATCAAGTCATTCGTCAAGACCTCAATGTTCCATATTTTCCCGATTTGGCCAGAACCAGATACCAATGCATCCAATAGTATCCAACCTGGCTTCTCCTTTATCACCTGATAATCCTCCTAGACATCTGAAAAGATGATCGTTTCGAGATATCCTCTAGAAATGTTATTGAAGCTGTATCAATGGGACATTCTCTAGATGTCTGTATCATGGCATCGTATAACTAACATCAAATTTACTTATTGTATGTATTTTTATTAAAGTTGTAAATATGAATAAATAAATTTTTTTTTAATTATTTATTTATTGTAATTTACAACTGTACAAAATAATACAATGGGTAAATATGTACTATGTATCATATACACTTGAAAATCTTGGGAAGGAATCACCCATTGGTGGTACTTCAAACATTAATTTAAACTAGAAGGTCTCGTGGCCATCTTCTTTTCAGACGCCTCGGAGGATTATCCGGGATTGTTAAGGATGAAAGATTAAGAATTAATGGGTTAGGATGGTTAAGGAGTTTGGAATAAAAAGACGCATATCTGTTTTGGGTCAGATCTGCAACGAATGGGATGTTAAGGTCTTTATGAATGAGTTTATTTGTGATGTAATAAGGAGCATCAAAGATTTTACGTAGGATTTTGGATTGTAACGATTGGATGCGGGAAGAATTTGATGGTTTGGTGGAGCCCCAGAGCTCAATTCCATATGTCCAAATTGGTCTGATTATTGTAGTGTATACCAGTTTTTTTGTAGTGAATGGGAAGTTTAGAGCGTTTGTCAAGTAAGTGTTGTAGCAATCGGAATCTACGAGCAGTTTCTTGTCGTTTCAGTCTTGTGTGTGGATTCCAAGTAAGTCTCTTGTCAAGATGGAGTCCTAAGTATCGAATCTGTTCAACAGGCGTTAGTGGTGTATCTCGAAAGGATACTGTAGGACAGGAGGGCAGAGGTTTACGACGGAGAGTAAAGGAGATCTGATGGGACTTGTCAGGATTTATTTTGATTCTGCAGTTACACCATTCTTCAATAGATGTTATGTGTGCCTGTGAATAAATAAATTTAAAACAATAAATGCAAATAAAAAAACAATTATTTCCAAAAGAATATTTTATGGGCTGAGTCTTATGAATCGGACTGCTCTACTTACTAGGCTATAAAGGAAATACGAATTCAGTGTTTGACCTAGCTCGAGGGAATAATAAAAAAAAAATGGCGGACAAACAAGACTTTTCTCGTAATTTAGATGCCTCGTCATTTTTTATGACAGGAGTGGATGGAGTTTGGCGTATATTATTAAGTCAGCCTGACCCCTTTATGACAGAGGGCGCCACAAACCCTCCAGCCCTATCTGGCACTGCATGCAGGTTTTCTATATATATATATTTTATTAGAATCCACTGCAAAATCGATGAGGTGTCATCTTTAAATATTGCGACACGTCATGCAATTCCTTTTTACGAGCGGGATAATGCTGGCATTATTATTTTTATTGCGTTATAACTTGCTAACTTGCTCAATCATAGGACCGTAAAATGATTGCGTTGATGCTCAGAAAATGGCTTATAAACCAGTAATCGTTTTTGAACGAGGTAGATAAAACATCATATTTATGATGCCTACTGCTACACATATTATCAGCGGCTCAAAAGATTTTAATTAAACTCGATAAATCATTGGTTTAACATAAAGTGACTTTTTTTTATAATCATTTATTTATTGTTATTTATAACTGTATACACTTATATACAACACGTAAATTTGCTGTAGGTGACATAGTGACATGATAAAAACATGTGAAGAATCTATCCACTGATAGAACTCCAATAACATTTCTAGAGGAGAATATCTCGAGGCCATCTTCTTTTCAGATGCCTAGGAGGATTATTAGATAAGGAAGAAGAAGCCAGGTTAGAAACAAGTAGATTTGGGTGGTTGAGAAATTTATCATGGAAGGAACGGTATCTGGTTCTGGCCAAATCAGCAAAAGTGATATTTAATATCAGATATGCCTCTTAGCCTCATTGAAGTAGTTTAAAAGGGCTTAAATTAAATATTTTTAGAGAAATCTTCTGAAGTACCTTAAATTTTGCTACTCCGAAATAAATAACCAGTTAGCAATAATAAATAGAAAATAATAAAGAAATCAACAAATAATCGATCTTTTAGCAATCTGTTAATTTTTGGTATGGATAAAGTTGATAATGAGGAGAAGATAGTTGACCGTAGATATATAAGAGAAGACGGTTGGGAGGGAGGAGGTGCGGTCAGCAGAAAAAACACAAATAAAAAATGAATTATTTACTTGTGCCGACGTTTCGACCTAATTTTCATGTCTTCATCAGGGAGTTATGGGAACGCCTATAGCTCTCCTCCCCGCACCCCCTCAACTCCCCCGACCATCTTCTTTTGAATAAAGTTGATATTCGTTATTTTCACCTACACTATACTAAGAATTTTTTAGCAACAAAATAAAATATGAAAGTTTTGATTAAAAAAAAATTAAGTCTAAATATTCCTTTCTTTATTTAGGATTTAAATGCCGATATTTTAAGCTCCATTAATTAATTTATTTTTTATTATATTCATAAAATGTTTTAGTGATCAACGTTTAATATTTTTACACTAGAAGGTCTCAAGATCATCTTCTTTGCTGTTACCTCGGAGCATTGTCTGGAATAGAAGATGAAGCAGGTTAGAAACTATATTTTATATATTTTATTGTTCAACTGATAATAGCGAGAAAGTAACTTATAATTATTTTTTATAATGACTGTTTATATTTCTTTGTATTTTTTTTTTAAGTATCTCTGAGGCTCCTCAGCCCTTATCTATTGATTATTATGTATTATTCTAAAGGGACTCGTCCCAGAATAAATAAAGTATTATTATTATATTGAAAAAAAATCTGAATTAAAGTAAGTTACAGTTGTAATATTCGAGAAACGAGTAGTACAATTAAAAGAATAACTGTATAATTAGTCGAATGGGAATTTAGTCCGCCTTCAGGTAGGCAGGGGGCCCCCCTCTAGTATTTGTAATTTTTAGAATTATACTAATATATATATATTTAAATTATTTATTTAATGTAATTTACAACTGTAAAAAATAATACAATAGGTAAATATGTGGTATGTTTCATATACACTTCAAAATCTTGAGAAGGAACCACCCATTGGAGGTACTTCAAACATTAATTTAAATTAGAAGGTCCCGTGGCCATCTTCTTTCAGACGCCTCGGAGGATTATCAGGGATTGTTAAGGATGAAAGATTAAGAATTAATGGGTTAGGATGGTTCAGGAGTTTGGAATGAAAAGACGCATATCTGTTTTGGGTCAAATCTGCAACGAATGGGATGTTAAGGTCTTGGTGAATGAGTTTATTTGTGACGTAATAAGGAACATCAAGGATTTTACGTATGATTTTGGATTGTAACGATTGGGTGCGGGAAGAATTTGATAGTTTGGTGGAGCCCCAGATCTCAATTCCATATGTCCAAATTGGTCTGATTATTGTAGTGTATACTATTTTTTTGTAGTGAATGGGAAGTTTAGAGCGTTTGTCAAGTAAGTGTTGTAGCAATCGGAATCTACGAGCAGTTTCTTGTCGTTTCAGTATCGTCCTAAGTATCGAATCTGTTCAACAGGCATTAGTGGTGTATTTAGAAAGGATGCTGTAGGACAGGAGGGCAGAGGTTTACGACGGAGAGTAAAGGTGATCTGGTGGGATTTGTCAGGATTTATTTTGATTCTCCAGTTTTTACACCATTCTTCAATAGATGTTATGTGTACCTGTATTGTTTGTGGTGCATTAGTTGGGTCGTTGTTTACAGAATATATACATGTGTCATCAGCGTATGTTGTTAGGGCTGTGTAAGGGTTGGTTGGGATGTCAGCTGTATAAACCGTATAAAGAATGGGGCCTAAGATACTACCTTGAGGAACACTGGCGGACTGAGAAAAGAGAGATGAGTAGGCTAGGTTATGATTTACTTTAAAGGTTCTATCAGTGAGGTAGGAGCGGATTATAAGGAAATATGTTGGGGGTGGGAATTGACGAAGTTCATAGAGCAGACCTGGATGTCTCGATCAAAAGCTTGTTCAACATCGAGGAAGACTCCCGTGCAGTACATACCACGCTCCAATGTGGAAGATATGACATGAACCACTCGATGACTCTGTTGTATGGTAGAATGTTCTAAATCCAAACTGGTGGTCAGGAATAACATGATATGAGTCAAGGATTGGATAGAGGCGTTTTAATAAGAGTTTTTCTAGGATTTTGCCTATAATGGGCAGGAGCGAAACAGGACGGTAGGGAGATGGATATTCAAGTGGCTTGGAGGGTTTGGGAAACATGTTTATTATAGACATTTTCCAAAGTTCAGGGAAATAGGTGGATAGGAGTGTCATACTTATATTAATACTGTAGATTTGTATTATATATAATAACATTAAATTAAAATTGAGATTAATTGAAACAAAAAAAAATCGAAATATTCAAATGAAAGTGCCTTAATATTTTAAAATGAAATTGAGTGAAATAGCACGATAGAATTTCTATTCTCCTGATTAATATCAAACCTTTTTAATAATGAAAATTAAAATTCTGCATAATTTCTTCTCTTCAACTGCCTTACAACGCTATGAATATATGCATGAGATTTTTTTAGCTCAAGTTTAAAAAACATTTTTAGGACAGAATTTACACAATTTTTGAGTCACATAGTAGTTTTCATATACATATAAGAGTGATTATATGAAATGTGATGATTTACCATATAATTTTTTTTTTCTGGTTTAAATCTGATTTCTTTTTTTTTTTTTAATAATTTTAATTTGCAGAATTAGAACCTTAATTCTTATTTAAATTATTTAAAAAAAAAATCAGGTCTGAACTAGAAAAATAAAACTTTTTATATGGGGAATCATCACTTTTCATGTAATCTCTCTTATATATATGAAAACTTTGTAGCTCGAAAAATTCGTCAATTCTTGGCTAAAAATATTTCTCAAACTTGAGTTAAAAAAATCATAAGTCTTATGATTTTGATTGATCATTTTCACAATTCAAACTTGCCACAAATCCAAGAATTGTACACATTTTTTTTTACTAATTTATTACTATTTACAACCGTACATTATAATATATTTAGTAAATTTGATCTCAGTTAAATTGGAGTGTTACAGGCGTGTAGGGAAACAACCCATTGGTAGTACTTACTAACAAATTTTTGGTAAAAAAAAAAAGTAAGCAACAAACATCGATATACACATGTTTGTTTTGTTATTTTGATTTGGTATACATTTGGTTTACTCTACTTTCATTACAAATGGTACAAAATAAAGATATGAAAGTAAACACAAAAATTAGCAAACTAGGTAATAATCAATAAAAATTATTCATAACCTATAAATCCAACTTTCATTAAATCATACTTTCTTGATTCTTTATCAAACCGTTGTTATTTTAATTACTCAAACATGTAGTCTTTATAAAGTCATATTTGTCTTGTGTTAAATAAAAAATAAACTGTTAAAGATAATAGATGAAATTTAAAACTATTTCCACTGAATCGATTCTACTTTAAAATATACAATCTTAAAATAGATTTAATTATTGGATCTAAAGGTTGGGAAAATTGTTCAATTAATTAAAATATGTAAATCAAAAATGTTTATCTGTTGGCAGTAAGGAAACAAAGTTAACTACACCACACTCCAATATTGGAGTACGCATGCGCGAATTTGTCACAATAAGAATAATTATAATCGCCTAGGGAAACCGAAGATTCAATGCCGATACTATCAATTGCTGTCTAAACACATCTACTCTATGACAACCGTCGAAACCCAATTCTTCATAGGTTTTGACGCAATCCACCTACCTACGTTTCGGTCTATTTCCTCAAACAAGGGATGCGACATCGAAAACAAAGCATTGATGTCCATGAATATTAAAGTATTGATGTTTACAAAATATCGACAAAAGCATCGATGTTTTTAACATCCATTTCAATAACATAAGGTCCGTTCCTATAACAACTTCTAATTATCCAGAACTGCTAGGAGCATGCGCTTTATAGGGTTTAGGAGGGAAGAACAATTACTACGCATGCTCTGGATAGTCAGAAGTGGTTGTTTGAACTAAGATTGCGACATTTTAAAGGCTGTTCCGTTGCCGTAATTGAAGGAGTAAGGATTGTGATTGCAGTGGTACTGGTTAGAATACGGCCTGGGGATGTCGACTTTTATTTCTGTGGAGGTCCCACGAAATGAAAACTTGACCCTTACAATGGTTAGAATATGGTGGTAACCTGTAGATAACCACCTCTCTTCCTTGTGTGTCAGAAATTACCGGGAAGGAGGTCATAAAAAAAATAATAAAAAAAAATTAGAATTTTTGCACAGGTATTTTTAGATTTTTGCCCAAATAAGTGTACCCAATTTATGAGTCTGGGTATACCGCAGGAGGGCTCCAGAACCCACAGGGTTGGCTCACGGCTACAGTGTAACAGAAAACAATTTTCTGCCCAGCCGGATTTTGGAACTTGGGTCCTTTGAGTTAGTAGCACCATGCCTTACCACGGTGCCAATGAGCTCCCTAAGGAGTATAACAGTTTTATAAATTCCAATTTTAAAGTTCCCGACTTGAACGGGTTAGTTCAACAATTTCCGAATTGAGAAATAACAAGTATATCTTACATATAATCTCGCCTTTATTTTTTCTTTTCTTTTTTGCATTTTTTACATTTTATCTTCTAATATTTAAAAAAAAATTCTAAATACTTTTAAAATGTTTTTGACTTTTATTAATACTTAATATCTTAATATTATACGTTATCTCCTTATATTATTATTTGTCATCTTACTAACATTTTTATGCTTATTTTTTATTTTATTCTAATTTTACCTTGTTTTGTTCTTAGCACTGATAATGGCCTGAAAGTTAGGCCGAAACGTCCGCTTAAACAAAATAAAATAAATTCTACTCCTCATTGCAATCTATGGCCAAATTTTGTTCAAAGTCTTCCAAAGTGGCTTGGGACATAAAAAGATAATCTTTTGTATAATCAGTCATAACCGTTTATAGGTATCTCATATATTAGTCCATATGTAATTCACAACCGAGGGACATTGTATTTTAAGGTGATTGAGGCCAAAAATGTTGCTTAAGCTACAAACAGTTTTTCTTAGAAAACAGTGAAATATTAGCCCAAACATTAATAGACCCGGGCCTTCATGCAGTGTTGCCAACTTAATGGGAAAGACTGACAGGCTACAGGACCTTGAACCACATGCTAATTCAGAACAGCTGTACCTTTGTACCTTGAGGTGTTGTGAAGTGCGAAAATAGATTTTGATTCTGGGGCCGTTGGGTCTACTATTCTTTGATTTCGAGGTGATTTACTTTAGTCCAAATAAGACACATGTCCCATACATTCAAAAATTAAAACAGTGACCTCTTTTATATTGTTAGTAACGCCAGCTCATTACCTGCGTATTAGTCTAACAAGTATGTTGGAGGTCGGCCTTGAACATAATAATAATCTTTATTTATTATGGGATTGATCCCTTTAGAATAATTTACAGGCGTCAAAATTAGGCTTTAGAGCCTTAGAGTAAATTACAAAATAGAGATGAAATTACAAGATGTCATAAAATAAAATAATACAGGGAATTTAACAATATATAATTAAACAACCATAATTAACAGAATATAAAAAATAATGATAAAACAACTATAATTAAAATTATAATAAAATGAAAAAACATGTTGTATTATAAAACATATGATGCCTTCTGATAGTAAATAAAATGAAAAAAAAAATCAAATACAATTAAACTAAAAAGTAATAAATTAAAAAATATAATTTCTGCTAGTGTACATATTTACAATTATAAACGAAGATCTAAGACATAAAATATATAAAGCTATTTTGAAACTTTCAATTCTTATTCTTCCGGAATTGGGTGGACAGAAGGTAGTCGAAGATACGGGATTTGAAGATTGGAAGGGTATTAGAACTACGAATAAAGGGGGAAATAGAATTCCATAGGGAAGAGGAACGGATGAGGAAAGATCTACCAAAGGCTGCGGTTCGATGGGCAGTTACATAAAAGTCTGAAGGCCGTGAGTGGGTATTGCGGGAATGCACTGAGGACTTAACTTGAAGGGTATCTGAGATGTACGATGAAAGGCGGGATTAGATAACTTGATAGAGAAAGGAAGCAAGGAAATATTTACAACGGAGGGAGGTGTAAAGCCACTTCAACTCTTCATAAAATCGGGTGACAGAGGCGTCCCTGGGGATCCCAAAGATGAATCCTACAAAGTAATTATTTAACCGTTTTAATTTTGCATCGAGATCCCCAGAGACACCCCCGTAAACCACATAGTCAAAGTGGGGGAATATTAAAGAAGTAACCAGGAGCCTGCGGGTTTCAAAAGGAAGTAGGTAACGAAGATAATTTAAACGCTTCAGGGTGGAAAAGGTACGATGAGAAATATCGGAGACGTGTTTTTTCCAGGAGAGAGTTTGGTCTAGAGTTTAGGAATAATTGTTCCTACGTCCTGCGTCCCACACGTACTGGGAACGATCGGATAGGAAGGATTGAAACCAGCGCAAAGCTCTGCTAGACAGAGGAAGATTTCGTAGTTTGGTAAGAAGGATGTTGTGGTCAACCGTGTCAAATGCTTTGGAGAAATCCAGAAGGATGAGGATAGTTAGCTTTTGGTGTTCAATGGCAGTTTGGAGGTCGTGGGTTATTTTAAGGAGAGGGGGTTGTGATGAATGGCCAGGTCGAAAGCCGGATTGGAGAGGAGTGGTGAGGGAACGTTCTTCTAGGAAGTTTGAGTGTTGGTTTTGAACAAGGCGTTCAAGCGGTTTTGAAAGTTTGGAGAGGAGAGAAATAAGGCGTTGATTGAATACAACAATAAACATTATAACATTCTGATGATGAGAAGTTTTTTTATCGTGAATAATATATATAAACAGAAAATGGTTGGTTAAGCATGTGGTCAGAATATAACACAAAGAAGTTAAAAAAAATTATTGAATAGTGCCAACGTTTCGGCCAGAATTTCTAGCCTTCATCAGGGTTAAGAACAAATAGTACAAGAGCCCGGTTATATCTCCCGAATTTTTGATTATTTTAATGAAAACTAGATATAACTACTAGTCAAAATTGATGAGTCTGCCAAGTATTGTAAGCCCTCAAAGAGCAATTTACGTTCAACTCAAAATATAGCTTTTTAAAAAGCAAAATTTCATAAAAATGTTGTATGGAACGTACTGATATATGATTAGTTAGTTAATTTATTAAGAGAAAACTATATCTCAAATACTATTTGACGTATAGATGTCTATTAGCACTCAAATTAAAGCTAGTTTAATGAGCAATAATGTATCTGATGACGTTTACTATTTTTTATGTTACTACATTAAACTAGCTTTAATTTAGTTGCTAATAGAGATCTGTAGGTCACATATTTCCTGTGATATAGATAATAAATAATAAATTAACTAACTACTGATATTTCTGTACATTTTTATGAAATATTGCTTTTTAAAAGGTTATATCTCGAGAACTATTGGACGTAAATAGCTCTTTTAGGGCTAATGTTTCAGCAAATTTACTCTTCTTTAAATAAAGTTCTCTTAAATTTTCTAGTTTAGCTGGTAGTTTTTAAGATATAGACCTCAGAATGAAAAATTAATGTTTTTTAAGGTTTTAAAACAGCCACCATTTTTTATTCCCCCTACCTATAGTTGGCAGACTCATCAATTTTGACTAATTATTATTCATAGTTTTCATTAAAGTAATTAAAATGGGGTGAGATTACTGATTTTTTTTTCTTCCCGGCTCTTGTAGTAAAAGAACAAGATAACAACAAATGAATTAAAAAAAAAAAAAAATGAGAAAATATGAACAGAATTATTAAAGTAAATAATTGTACAGAATGAAAATTAATAAAAATAAAATTAATGAAAGAAATGGAAAATAAAACGTATATATATAAGTAATTAAATATGCAAGTAAATTAAGGAATGAATGTTTGTATTCATTAGTCTTGTTCTCAGTTCATAGCCCTGATGAAGGCTAGAAATTCTGGCCGAAACGTTGTCACTATTGAACGTTTATTCAACTTATTTGTGTTATTTTCTGACCGCACCCCCAACCATCTTCTCTTCATATATATTATAATATGGAATGTCTTTTGCCTTTAAGTTTAAAATAATGAACTTGAGGAAATAGAATTTTGCAAAATTGAAGTAGATATATTTCTTACAGAAGTGGTCATAAAACATTTTCTTTTATGAAAATGTCAAAGTAATGAAATGTCTGAGATATAGAAGAGTTATATA
>NW_027115881.1:429079-455215 GCF_000696795.3 Halyomorpha halys
ATAACTATAAAGTTTTTCATAAATCAAACAAGATTAAGATCTGGGGTTTTGTGTCTAATTTGGGTAGACTGATGTTCTTTCTCTCTACATCCCAGAAACAAAATTTTAAATAAAGTTATTTTATCACTTAGGAATAGTAATTTTCATAATATTTGCTAAAATAAATTGATTTATAGTTCGGGCAATAAGTTTGATTTATGAAAAACTTCATTTCAGACGTACAGATGTCTAAAAGAGCTCAAATTAAAGCTAGTTAAATTTACTAAAAAATAGTTAATTATGTTTATCTTTGTAGGAGTAGTAGTTTTTATGATATTTGACAAAATAAACTCACAAAATGCTAATTTCCTGTTGTTCGTTTAAAATGTTGGATTTTTGAAAAAATATATCTCTAGATCCATAAGACGCATATATCTCTGCCAATACTCAAAACAAAGCAAATTTAACTTGTTATAAAGTAGTTCATAAGATTTTTGTTATTAGTAGTTTCTACTACCCCTACGAAGATAAACATCATAAACTACTTTATAGCTTATTAAACTAGTTTTAATTTGAGTGCTAATTGACATCTGTACGTCAAATGGTTTTTGAGATATAAATTTTCAAAATAAATTTACTAACTACTCATCTTTCAGTACGTCCCATACAACATTTTTATGAAGTGTTGCTTTTTATAACGCTATATATCGAAAAATATTTAACGTAAATAACTCTATTAGGGATCATATCTTAGCAAATTTACTCTTCTTTAAATGACCTTCTCTTAGGATTTTATCACTTTGCCAACAAATATAATGTAACTCAATTATGTTAGGCCCTTTACACATGTTGCGAGATGAAATCGAATTGAGAGAGATGCAATGTCGAAGCGGGAGCAATTCGGTGTCCAAGCACGATAGAATCGATCTCAATGCAATTGATCACCCACCAATCACTTGCAGTTCGATTCTATCTCGCTTAGATTTCATCTCGCCTCGTGTGCGTAGGATCTTATTGTACAAGAACCTGGTGGAAAAGAAGTCAGTTATTACACATTAATTTTTTATAACTTTAATGAAAATTATATATAATTGCTAGTCAAAATTGATGAGTCTACCAAGTATAGGTAGGGGGAGTAAAAAGTGGCGGTTGTTTAGAAAAAATTAATGTTTACTCAGTGCTCCATAACGCTACTTAAATTAATTAAAGCTACTTATAACACTAGAAAACTTCATTTAAAGTAGAGTAAATTTGCTAAAATATGAGCCTCAATAGAGCTGATATAGTTTTAAAAAGCAAAATTTCATAAAATATGTAATAAAAAATAAGTAGTGAATTTATTGAGACGAATCTTGATCTCAGTAACCATAAGGCGTACAGATGCCTCTGAGCAGTCAAATTAAAGCTAATTTAACGAGCTGTATAACAGTTTCTGACATTTATCTTTGTATTAGCAATAGATTCCAGGATATTTGCCAAACATATTCCCAAATGTTGTGATTACGAAAAGGAAAAGGGACAGATGAATGCATCAGTAGCGAACGATATTCTTATAATGAATGTTGATTTATAAATTTTAAGTGACCTTATGCAAAAGATTCAAAAAGAAATTTTTTTTTAATTGTATGCATAAAAAATGTAGTAATGTATTATTACATGTATGTATTATTAACAACTATCAATCAATTTATTTTAGCAAATATCATGAAAACTACTATTCCTACGAAGGTAAAGGTCATAAACGTATTTATAGTCCATTATACTAGCTTTAATTTGAGTGCTAATAGACATACTGTTCCTGAGATATAGATTTCTCAAAAGAAATTAACTAACTACTAATCTTTCAGTAGATTTTTATGAAATGTTGGTTTTTAAAAAGCTATATCTCGAAAACTATTGGGCGTAAATAGCTCTTTTAAGGCTAATGTTTCAGCAAATTTACTCTTATTTAAATAATGTGCTCTTAGGTTTTCTAGTGTTGTTGGTAGTTTTTAAGATGTAGAGCTCCGAATGAAAAATTAGTGTTTTTATAAAGGTTTTTAAACAGTCGCCATTTTTTATTCCCTCTACCTATACTTAGCAGACTAATTAATTTTGACTAGTAATCATACCTAGTTTTCTTTAAATTAATCTAAAAGTGGGGTGAGATAACTGCCTTTTTTTCTTCCTGGGTCTTGTACTAACTGTAAACTACCACTGTTTTGCTTTCTCATTGTTGTGACATTGCTCGACAGATATCTGTCGCGTGGAGATAGTCCTTCAGTTAGCGTGACTGTTGACGAAATAAGAAGCGATATCTGGGAGGCCTATGGCCTACAGGAAGACAACACAAATAACCAAGAGGCACTGGCTCAGTGCCACCTAGGTAGCTGTATATAGAGCTATCGAGTTTTAAATCGACCATTCTTCGAAGTCTGCCAAATCGTCAACGATAGCGAAGGAAATCCCTTCTCATCATCAATTTTTTTCCCCTTAATTCTTACATAAAAATGAATTAGGCATATATGTGGGTAAAATAGGCTAAGAAAATTTATTGACTGTTAGAAATATTAAGATGAAGAGAACAAAAATTATTCCTCAAACTTATTTATTATTTGTGCCTACGTTTCGTACTAAATTGGAGGTCTGTATTCGGGGTATATAGAAAAAAATATAGGTAGCAACTATTATGTAATAGAAAATAAAAATAAAATTGCTAAACAAGAAAATTAAGAGATATATCACTATTTTGGAAGATCGCTGATTGACTGTTTGTAGTATGTAAAAAGAAGAGAAAAAGAAAAGAAGAAAACGGGGGCGGTCAAAGAACTCAAATAGTAATTAAACTATTTATCATAAGCCTATAATAAATATAAACAACAGAAAAAAGATATGGAAGGATAATAAATAATAGAATTTAACTTCTGAAATAATGAAAATTGAGTAAAATTAAAAGAAAATGATGGTACTTTAATTAGATTTAAGATATGCCAGTAGATCAGAGAGATATTATAATAGTATTAAATTAGGGGCTCATAATAATTATAAATTTAACTAATAATAATAGCATGTAGTAATAAATAAAATACAGATAAAAGATAAAAATATAAAAGATAAAAGATGGATAGTAAATTTATAAAATAATAAAAAAAAACATTGAATGTAAAATATTAAATGTAAGTATAAGGTGGAAGTATCAGATGAATATATAATACAGATAAAAATTATAATAGGTTCATAGTGAAGTTAAATTTTGGAATGCAGAATATAGAAGAAACTTTAACAGAAAAATTAAGGCATGATGATATATAAACATTATAGTATAATAAGGCTTAAGATATGTCGACAGGGCAGAGAGGTACAATCTTTATAAGCTTCATGATTGACGGATTTCTATTGTAAATAGATATGTATCGATTCTGACATGAAGATAAATATAAGAAAAAAACAGATAAAAATTATATGATAATAATAGTTAACACAACTTCTGAACAGAGTAAAATTTAAAAAAATAAATAAATAAAAAAAAAGGGTACTTAAATAAGGCTTAAGATATGCCGGTAGCGCAAACTATTATAGTATAGTGTTATGGGCTCAAAACAAATAGTTTAAATACTATTAAAGCTCTTTTAAAGACATATCTACCTATTATATATTACTAGTTTGTGTATATACTATTTGTTTTGTTAACCCTTTTTAGTTTTTACTGAGCCCTAATGAAGGCCAAGGATTTAGAGCGAAACGTAGGCACAAACAATTATAAAATGATAATTGGTTATAGCAAACTTCTTAATAGCTACACTATTTTAAAATTATTATCTGTATTTATGACATAAACCGAGTTAAAAAAATTTGGGATGTATAAAAAAGCTAAATAAGACTGTCTTTTAAAATGAGGAGATATTATAACAAAGTGGGGTGATTAAAATACATACAAACAAAGAAAATAACGGCTTTTTCGACTTTTCATGTCATAGTGCAAGACTTAATCAGAGCTATAAAAAAGAACAGTCTAATAAAGTCTGTAATTAATTATGTCTTCTATATGATCTTGATAAATCAATGATCGGTCCGAAACGTCAGTATTAAATTTCTCTCAGTTACAGTGCTAATGTCTTCTTCATGATACATTATCTTTCTATATAAATTATAATTATTGAAAAATAATTACATTTGTTGTATAATGTGACCGTTCTTTCATTCTATATTTTATTCCATCTTTACAATGAAAAATACATATTTTTTAAAAATTATAATGTTTAATTTATTTAATTATTTTTGTTGGAAGTATAAATATGAACTTTATATCTTAAAATAAATCTTGATATTCTAAGCTTAGCTCAAAAAAAGTCTTATGAGAAGGGAAGAAATTACATTTTAAGGTGGGTATTCTAGGGTATGGGTTCTGAACAACTTTTCGATAAAATCGATCTATTGAATCGTCTTTTCACAGTTTTTCGATTTTATCGAATACAGCTCTAACGATTTTGATTAAACTCGGCAAGTCAATGACTGTTTCCTCTGGTGTGCTTTAAATTGTTTAAAGAACTTTTTTCTATCTCCTTTGCTATTACGTCCTTACATCCATTTACCTCTTGAATTTCCCCCTAGAGGGAAACATTTTTTGGTTGAGTGGGTGAGTAATTCATTTTTAAATAAAGGTGAATAATTGTAGTTAGATGAGTAAGCTGAGTAATTCATTTTTCTTTTAAGAAAGAAGAAGTTAGTAATTGTTTTCTAATAAGAACTTTTTCTTTCTCCTTTACTTGTAAGTCCTTTCGTTCATTTCCCTCTTGAATTCCCCCCTAGAGGAAAACATTTCCTGTTATATGGGTGAGTAATTCATTTTTAAGTTTTTACATTACGGAGCTTTGGGGCTCCACTAAACCATCAAATTCCTACCGAATCCAATCCTTACAGTCCAAAATACTTCATGTTCCTTATTTTTCACAATCAGGACCTCCATGTGCCATATGTTGCCGATTTGACCAGAACCAGATACCATTCCTTCCATGATAAACTTCCCAACCACCCAAATCCACTTGTTTCTAACCTGGCTTCTCCTTCATTACCTAATAATCCTCTTAGGCGTCTGAAAATAAGATGGCCTCGAGATCTTCTCTTCTAGAGAATCTTGTTATTGGAGTTCTATCAATGGGTAGATTCTCCACATGTTTGTATCATGCCACTATGTCACCTACATCAAATTTACTTGTTGTATATACTTTTATACAGTTGTAAATAACAATAAATTAATGATTAAAAAAAAGGTTTGTAGAGTCTGGTGAAGAAGTAATTGATCCTGCTGGATTACTATGGTATTTATTGCCTCTTAGGTACTTTCAGTTTCGATTGTTCTGACATACGATATGAGAACATTCTCTGACTCCACTTCAGTCCGAGATAAATGTTTCCCTTTCTTCTCGTCTGTGTTCTGTTGGCTTAACGCTATATCTGGGTACACAATAAATACTGTACAATGCCAACGTCACAAATGCAATATAGCAGTCTATCTGTGACTCTGGTGTTTACATGTGACAAGGGATACCCAACTTGTAGTGTATTCTCATTGATGTATCCATCCTTCGACATATTCTATCAGCATGACACAGTATAGAGTTGTTTACATATGCGAAAGGTATGATTACCTAATCCCAGAGAAGAGGATAATTCAGATGATAATCCATGGGTACTTTTTAAATAATTAATATATTATTAATAATAAAATATATCCAAGTAGTCTCAACATTCTTTATTAAAAATTATTATATCTCTATCGAGTTATCATCGAGGAAAATTTATACAGTAGTATCACTGCATATGTTGTAATGTATTTGATAATAACTAATTTCGCTGTTATCATCGTTAATACAGGTCTGATTCAGGTAATTTTTTCTTATTACTTGAATTAATATCATTATTTGAGGTATTTTCACGTATATACTATCTACAATATAAACAGTCTTTAAATAAAAACCTCCCCTGTGCCTCAAAATTTTCAAAATATTGAACGAATTGCGACCGACTGACCTGTGAAAGTGTGGTAAAAGATTTTTTTAGGACTAAACAAAGTTGATATTCGGTTTCAGCACCTCAAGAAACACTGAAATAATAATTTTCGAAAATAAATCTGAAAATAAAATTTTTTAGTTCAAAAGTTTAGCCCTACAATCCGCCTATGATTTAAAAAAAACAACTAAAAACGGTAATAACTTCAAAACTAAGAAATGTTAAAAAAAAAAAAATGAACATACAAAAGTGCCATAAAGGGAAACAGAAGAGAAGAATTGGTTGTTGCAAAAGTAAGAATAGGACATCCCAAATTAACACACCTCCACTTAATCACAAAAGAGGACCAACCTATATACCAAACCTGTCAGTCCCCATTATCGATAAAGCATATAATTGAAGAATGCTCATCATTTCGTCAAGCCTTCGAAAATAATAAAATTCCACGTATAAGAGAATTGGCCCTTAAAGACTCAGCAGAATCAATAGACAAAATAATAATATTTCTGAAAGAAACTCAACTTTATACTAAAATATAATCCACCAATATTGACCAGTGTAAAAAGGAAATAGTCTACATTCAACTATCAAATGTCAAAGACAAGAAGATAAATAAAGTAAAAAGGGTGTAATAACCTAGATGTTGATCGCCCTGAATAAAAATCTAATCTAATTTCAAAACGGCTTAACTAATCTACACCAAACTTGGCAGTGGTTCAGAGCTCTGTAAACTGCACCAAAAGGCTCAAACCGTGTTTAATTAAACAAATTAGAACCGGAGAAATAAAATAAAATGTGTGTTCTTTCTCCCCCTATTTGAAACCTATATTTCGCCCTTATAAAGGCATCAAATATATCTTTTGTCGATGTCAGCATAAGGATCAGTTATCATCTTTGTATCAATCTAAATTCCCTGAAGAAGCCCTGCAAAGTGGAGCGAAACGTTAGTTAACAATCAATAGTTTTATATTCATTTAGGCTCACATCGATTTATAAATCTTTGCAAGCTATAATGCCCAAGTCAAATTAACACTATCAATAAAACCTATATATTCCACCATAGGAGTTAATAATAATTTCTATTTTTAACAATTTTTATATTTTACTATCATTTATTTATCACAAAAATAATAAAAATTGTGACGAGTAGAAATTATTATTAAATACTATAGTGACAAATACAATTTTAGTTTGACTGTATTAATTTGACTTGGGTATTATAGCCAGCAAAGTTTTATAAATGAGTGTGGCTAAATAAGTAGAAAACTATTTATAATAAAGCAACGTTTCGCTCCACTTTGCAGGTCTTCTTCAGGGCTGTTAGATTGAAACAAAGATGATAACTGATCCTTATGCCGACATCGACCAAAGTTATTTTTGATGCCTTTATAAGAGCGAAATATAGGTTTCAAATAGAGGAGGGAGGCAATACACACGTTTTATTTTATTTCTCGGGTTCTAATTTGTTTAATTAGGCACGAATTGTGCCTTTTCGTGCAGTTTATAGAGCCCTAAACCACTGAAAAGTTTGGTGTAGACTGGTTAAGCCGTTTTGAAGTTATTTTCGTTTTTAGTTTTTTTTTTTTAAAAAGTCAAAGGTCAAAACTTTGAACTAAAAAATATTATTTTTTCTATTTTTTTTTTCGAAAATTTGCATTTAAGGGTTTCTTGAGGTGTTGAAAACAAATATCAACTTTGTTTCACTCCTAAAATATCTTTTACTACAATTTCATAAGTCAGTCGGTCTCAATATATGGAAGGAATGATATCTGGTTCTGGCCAAATCGGCAACATATGGGACATTGAGGTCCTGATTTATGACAAAATAAGCAGCATGAAGTATTTTGGACTGTAAGGATTGGATTCGGGAGGAACTTGATGGTTTAGTGGAGCCCCAAAGCTCAACTCCGTAATGTTAAAACCTAAAAATGAATTACTCGCCCACACAACAGTGTTGGGAGAAAACTTTGGACTAAAACATTTTATTTACCGATTTTTCCGATAGTTTGTATTTCAGGGTTTCTTGCGGAAGCAAAACTATCACTTTCAAGGCGAACCAACTCTATCCATTCTACAAAAAATATTTCAATAATAGTTTGTACCACATCCTCCTACATTGTCCAACCTTTGAAGAAAATAGACAATATATCTTAAAGCCACCAATATCCGTATCTTGCGACTTACAAAACATTGGAAATATATTGAACATTGGTAGTAAAACCAAATTGAACAGACTATATATTTACATTGTACCAACATGTAATAAGTTTAATTTTGTATGTGATATATAAATTCTATTGTGTAAATAGTTTTCGAAGCCAATTAATATCTTCATTTATATCACGCTTTCATTTATTTTAAAGAATTCTCATTGTTTTAAGTTAAATATAATGAAGCAATGAATATTATGTTAACAGTTGTGTATTACCCAATCTGTTTTTTTTTGTTTATTGTTTTGTTATAGAGAACTTATTTTACCTTTTGTTAATTGTTTTTGTAATGGAGCACTAGACTCAGGTTTTGAAACGAATATCAACTTTGTTTCACTCCTAAAAAAGCTTTTACTACGCTTTCATTGGTCAGTGGTCTCAATTCAGTCCATATTTTGAAAATTTTGTGGCACAGGGACGGTTTTTATTTAAATATTTTTATATTTTAGGTGGTATATACGTGAAAATACCTAAAATAATGAAATTACTTCAAATAATAAGAAAAAATTACCTGAATCGGACATGTATTAACGATGATAACAGCGAAATTAGTTATTTTCAAATACATTACTATAGTTACTGTCTTATCACATTATCTATACATATTAAATGGAATGGTTGAATCTTTGTCCAAAATAAAGTAGGCCATAAAATATTTTTTTAGAAAAAAGCAAATCATATTAGTTTCTTAGGGTCACCTCAAACTGAAAAATGCCATTATTATGCCGGTCTGAATGTTTTCAATATTTTGAAAATTTTGAGGTACTATGGGGGTTGTTATTTAAAAACTATTTATGTTACTAAATCATAATTCCTCAAGATTGTATCCTTGGTCCCATCCTGTACACCGACACATGTGTGCTCGCTGTTAATAATAACCCATTAATTGTATTCCAAAATCTTCAATCCCATATCACAGCCCTCGAAGATTGGTGTCGTAATTGGAGGATTAAGATAAATTCCGACGAATCCTATCAAATCACCTTTCCCCTTTGTCGTAAACCTACCGACTGCCATACAGTTTCATTTAATGATGTTACTCTTACCTCTGTCCAACAGATCCGCTACCTTGGACTACATTTGGACGATTAGCCTGAAATCCTCACACCAGACTGAAAAGACAGGAAACTGCACGTCGGTTTCGACTACTACAGCACTTACTAGACAAACGGTCTAAACTTCCAACACATTACAAAAGACTGATCTACATGACTGTAATAAGGCCCATCTGGACATATAGAGTTGAGCTTTGGGGCTCCACTAAACCTTCGAATTCCTCTCGTATTCAATCCTTACAATTCAAAATCCTTCGTAAAATCCTCAATGCTCCTTACTTTGTCACAAATAAAATCATACATAAAGACCTTAATGTTCCCTACGTAACCGATCTAGCCCGAACCAGATATCACTCCTTCCATTATAAACTCTCTAACCACTCAAACCACCTAGTTTCTAATCATACATCCTCTTCCATTCCTGACAATCCTCCGAGGCGCCTGAAAAGAACATGGCCACGAGACCACGAGTTTCCCTACACGTCTGTAACACTCCAATTTAACTTAGATCAGATTTACTAAATGTATTATAATATACAGTTGTAAATAGCAATAAATAAATATTTAAAAAAAAATCATAATAACGAAATATACAATAATTTATAACTATCAATTGTGTTTAGTAAGTCCATAAAAATACTTAAATTTAGCAATAGCTTAAATGTAATCATTGTTGGGCTAGTAATAAATTCCATTCTTTATTGAATAAAATAAAAGAACAATTGTTTATTGATTATTTTACTGAATTCAACTGTTATATATATATATAATTATATATTTTGTTTTTTTTATTATGTCCACATATTGCATAATGAGATTTTTAGTGTCAGTCTCATAGTTTACAATTTTGTTAATATTTCGGTTACGTGCATGGCTTCTAAAATTACCTCTATACTTTTGCCAAATGTTGACAACATCGCGCTTGCGCATGCGTTCAGATGGTTTATTTGTATAGGTTAGCTTAAATTTGTGGCCGACCCAACAAAATTTTGTGCAGCATCCACACGTGTGTGTACAATTAGCTTTATTTAAGAATTATCAACAGATAAATATTTGTGCTTTCTGTGTTTTAATTAATTTAATAATTTTCCTAACCTTCAGATTTAATAATTAACTCCATTTTAAGATTGTATATTTTAGTATTCTATCGTTTCAGTGTAAATAATTTGTTTGTGTTTAAATCTTGTCAATTGATTTTAGCAGTTTATTTTATATTTAACACAGTACAAATATAAGTTTATAAGGACATTTTATGAATTTTTACCATCTACCACTTAATTTACTAATATATGAGCTTCTTTTCTTTTTACCTATCTTTATTTCGTTCCTTTTTATTATGAAAACAAAGTAAATCGAATGTAAAAGCCGATTAAAATCAGAAGAACAAAACAAGCGTGGGGATACCAATGTTTGTTACTTCCTACGTTTGCCAAGTATTTGTATGTCTTGGATTTGCGGTAAGTGACAAATGTATAGACCCAGCATAAAATTGGTCAACTTGATATCAGAACAGACATAGTAAATCAAACCACAATTGTTACTAGTAATTCATTAATATGTATTGTATAATATATGTTATACGATATAAAACATATATAAATATATAATACTTACATTAAATATCGCAGTAATTGGTTAGCAATATAACCTCACAGACACCCACTCACACAACGGACAACTCGATACTGACAATTATATTTTTATCTAAGGTCAATCTGGCTTGATTCTAGAATAACCTACAACTCTGTATTATAGTTCAAACATATATTAGTACATTTTTAGAGTTGTATTATACATTTTTTTTTAGTAACTAATATCACTTAGGGGTATAAATATCAAATAAAATATAAATATAAATTATAAAATAATTATTTATACTCTTTTTGTAATTTTAATATGTAATATATAGTAAGGGGGAAGGTATTGCGATCGTACTACATTTGGAACTCAAGTTTCTGAGGTCCCTTGAGTCAAAATACCCAACTAATATAAAATACTTTGTGTTTTTATATAAGCAAACAAGGTCAAAATCTGAAAGTCCAATGGAACTAAAATACTATATTTAAAGTGGTCTACTATACCTTACCAAAAACAAAAGCAACGTACATTGATGCCCAGGCTGTTAAACGATCTTTCAAAACATTCTTAAAGCAAATGTATGACTGAAATTACTGTAATGTTTTTGTAAGGTTTTGATTTAACAACACAAATCAATTTACAATCAAATGATATCTGATATCAGCTTGATCTTATTACAACTTTATAATAAGATATTATGATACAACTTTAATGTACCTTCCTGATACAAGCAAAGTCAATACCCTCTTACTTCTATTTCATAAAAGATGACTAATCTATTAACAATATTTTTACATAACTATATTACATCAACCCATTAATGCATTAAATTTGTTCGAAAAATCAATACTATTGTACAACATAAAGTTACCAAATGATTAACTACATCTGTGTAATAAATACATAAATTGTTTTATATCTGTATTAAAATTAATGAACATGCTTTTAGATGGGGTGACTGCCCCGAAACGTCGTTAATTGATGTAATTAATATAAAAAGAAATTAAATAAAGATAATTTTCCATCCACTATATCCAATTTTTTTAGTAAAATTTAGAATTTACAAAGGAATTATCCTTTTTTTGATTTGCGAAATATAAAATAAAATGAAAAATAGTTTATTATTATGGGACTAGATCCCATTAGAACAATTAAAAAGGCAATTTTAATTTAATAATAACATTTATTGGTCACACTTAACAATAACTTATTTACTAAGAAAAAAAATAGATTAATTAAAAAACTAACTGACTAAGTAAAAACAAAACAAAAAGTTAATTACAAAATATCTGTGGTATTATAATAATGGGTCAGATTGGTGAAGCAAAAGTTAGTTAAATATAACGGATTTATACGAGGGAAGGGTTGATACATGACGTATGTTAGAGGGAATGGAGTTCCAGAGATATACAACTCGGGTAAAAAACTATTTATGAAACGCATCAGTTTCTTACCAGTACGGATCTGGTAGTACGGGATTGGACAGAGAATTTGAATTGCAGGTTTTTTAGGATTTAGAAGGGGCGTTGAGTACTAATTACTTGGAATAAAAAGGAAGCTAGGAAATACTGGCATTGGAAGGATGGATAGAGCAACTTCAGCTCGGCGTAATACTGGGTTATATGCGTATATCTGGAAAACCCGAAAATAAATCGTACTGCGAAATTAATAAGACGTTTAAATTTTGATTCGCGATTACCCGAGAGTCCACCATATACCAGGCTGCCATAGACGAAGTGGAGGAAAACAAGAGAGGAAACTAAGAGTTGATGGGTTTTAAGTGGAAGGAGAGAACAGATTCTATTGAATTGCTTTAAGGTAGCTATAGTTCGACGGAAAATTTGGGCAATGTGTGGTTTCCAGGATAAGTTCTGATTAAAGTTCAAAAGTGATACCAATATTTTTGACTAACGTATGGAAGGGCATAGGATTATTGTTTAGGAAAAGGTGGGAGGTTCCTGATATAGATTTAAGGAGAGAGGGAGATCCAATTATGATAGCTTTTTTTTTTATGAAACTCATTCAGTATAACCTAACAAAATATATAACAGTAACGAAATAACTTTAAAATAAACAAACCTATAAACAAAACTTGGGGACAAATTTGGGTAGTAACTGATTTTTTCTGTAAACTGTGTGATGTGCGAAATGCACTAGATTTTTCCATTTCGCTTACGACTCCTCAATAAATGTGTTTAATAAAAATTTATTTATAAAATGTAGAAGTATTAATTTCAAAATTTTGTACAAAATGAAACAAATGTAATTTAAGTCCTCAAACGATGAATTAGATTATGATAAAAATTAATTAGATGTAGGTTTATACTATTAAGATTTTGCATTACTCCCACTTATATTTAGGCTTATCATTACCTACTCCAATCATTACAATAAAATATTTTTTTCATACTGCAGATACAAGGTATATTTTCCCAACGATCGTTAATTAAGTTAGGTTAGGCTATGTTTGGTTATAGTACAAGAGCCGGGAAGAAAAAAAAGGTAGTTATCTAACCCCAATTTTTTTCTTTTATGAAAACTATGCATAATTACTCGTCAAAACTGATGAGTCTGCCAAGTATAGGTAGGAGTAATGAAAAATAGTGGCTGTTTCATTAATATTATAAAAAATTCATATTTCTTAGAAGCTCCATATCTTTGATACTACCAAAACACTAGATAATCAAAGAGAAGATTATTTGAAGTAGAATAAATTTTCTAAAATATTAGACCTAATAGAGCTATTTACGTTAAATATTTTTCGAGATATAGCTTTTCAAAAAGCAACATTTCATACAAATATACTGAAAGATTAAAGTCGGTTAATTTATTTTGTGAAAGATCAAAAAAAAAATCATTCAAAGTACAGATATCTATTTGAACTCAAATTAAAGCTAGTTTAAAGTACTATAAATTAAATTATGTCGTTAATCTTCGTTGGAGTAGTTGTTTGATATTTGATTAAATACATTGATTTATTGTTGTTCTGAGTAAATAAGTTTGATTTATGAAAAAATATATCTCAGAGACTATTTTATGTATAGATGTCCATCAGCACTCAAATTAAAGCTAGTTAAATTTACTATAAAATAGTTTATGCCAGTCATCTTTGTAGGTGTAGTTTGAATGATATTTGACAAAATAAATTCACTGTGTTAATTTGTAATTGTTCAAATAAAATGTTTGATTTTCGAAAAAATATACCTCTAGAAACATAAGACGTACAGATGTCTGCCAGCACTGAAAACAAAGGAAATCTAAGTTTCTATAATGTTCTTTATGACACGTTTCTTTATAGGTGTAGTAGGTTTTATAATATTCGCATATGAATATAAATTTAGCACATGAAAATTTGTCCGAACTAGTATAAATAAATTTCAACAAAAAAATACTTCTCCTACGAAGATAAACATTAGAAAATATTTTATAGTCCATTAAATTAGCTTTGATTTCAGTGCTACTAGACTAATGTAGAATGGTGTTTGAGATATAGATTTCTCAAAAATAGATTCACTCACTACTGATCTTTCTGTACATTTTTTTATGTAATATTGCTTTTTAAAAAATAATGTTAATATATTAGAAAATTTATCAACTTTAAATGTTGTTCTCTTAGGTTTTCTGGTGTTGTTGGTAATTTTAAATATATAGAGTTTCGAATGAATTTTTTTTTTACGTGTTTCACCAGCCTCCATGTTTTTTCCTCTACTTAATCTTGGCAGACTTATCAATTTTGACTACTAATTATACATAGTTTTTATTAAAGAAATTTAAAATTGGGGTGATTATAATTCCTTTTTTTTTCCTCTTTGTTTTTTGTTTATTAGATTATGTTAACATACCTTTTATATCCGAGGCTGGGCCGCAGCCCCCTCTACCTTATCCGCCTCTTGTATCTGAAACAATAAAAATATTAAATAAATATTGAATTATTCTTAATAATATTCTTAAAATTTATATAAATATTTAATAATAACATTTAAGTTTAGGTAATTAATCAGACCAACTTGGACATATGGAATTGAGCTCTGGGGCTCCACCAAACCATCAAATTCTTCCCGCATCCAATCGTTACAATCCAAAATCCTTGATGCTCCTTATTACGTCACAAATAAACTCATTCATAAAGACCTTAATATCCCATTCGTTGCAGATTTGACCCAAACCAGATATGCATCTTTTTATTCCAAACTCCTTAATCATCCTAACCCATTAATTCTTAATCTTTCATCCTTAACAATCCCTGATAATCCTCCGAGGCGTCTGAAAAGAAGATGGCCACGAGACCTTCTAGTTTAAATTAATGTTTGAAGTACCAACAATGGGTGGTTCCTTCCCAAGATTTTCAAGTGTATATGAAACATACTACATATTTACTTATTGTATTATTTTGTACAGTTGTATATTACAATAAATAAATAATTTAAAAAAAAAAAGTTTAGGTAAGCAAAACCGTATCTCTACTTTCATAGATACTTTCTGGTAATTCTATCATATTACAATACATTTGAAGTGCTTATACTTTCGCAAACTCAAAAGTCCAACAAAGTTGACTCGCCGTTCGTCATTGTTTGCATATAAATTATATTATTTCTCATAATTCTCAATTATAAATCTTTTAAAATGTTTGTTAAATATATCTTTTAATATTTATTCCGTATAAATCAGATCTATACTCACGGCTATAGTATAAGAACATATAATTATCTTTCACTGCCGGTCCCTGGATTTCAGTAGAACATTGCCTTACCCACGGAACCACCTTACTCTCCAAAGTATGAAATATTTAATTAAGATTAGTCGGTTAGAATTTATGTTCATTTATATTTATTTATGTTTTTATGAATGTACTTTTATAACTCTACCTTTATTTTAATTTTTTATTTCAGCACTGATGAAGACCCCAGGCTGGATCGAAACTTAGGCCATCAATTAGGGATGCGATATCGATGTTTTGAGACCGATGTTTTCTAAACATCGATGTTTTTAAGCCGATGTTTTGTAATCATCGATGTTTTTGAACAACCATTTCCGGCCAGTCGGAAGTGGTTTTTGCAAAAAAGAATGCAATATTGAAAAAAAAAAACACATCGATGATTTATAATATGAATGTTCAATTTCAAAATATTGTTGCTTACAATACATTACCCAGAATACATCGATGTTTTTGAACAACTATTTCAGAAACATATGGTCTGTTCCAAAGATCCCACATTCAACGGCCTGTAAAAAGTGCTTTTTGAAACAAAGAATCCGACATCGACTACAAAAAACATCGATGTTTTAAAATATCGTTGCTTACAATACATTACTCAAAATACATCGATGGTTTTGAAAAACTATTACAGAAACATAAGATCTGTTCCAACGATCCCGCGTTCTATGGCCTGTAAGAAGTGCTTTGTGAAACAAAGAAATCGCGTAGGACGCGGAATCGTTGGAACAGACCTTACGTTTCTGAAATAGTGGTTCAAAAACATCGATGTTTATGGGTAATGTATTGGTCCTATTGGTTGATTGAAAAAGCACTTCTGACTGGCCGGAGCATGCGTAGTCTTTAGAACAGTCTTTATGTTACGGAAATGGTTAAAAAATACATCGATGTTGGAAAACATCGATTTTTTTTGTCGATGTTTTTCAAACATCGATGTTTTTTTATCGATGTCACATCTCTACCATCAATAAATAGTTTTTATTTATTATTTAACTATATGTATTTTATCTTGACCGCGACCTTGACTATCTCATTATTCCTCATGCATTGAATCGTTGGAACAGTTGATAGAGTGACAGAAAAAAATAAATAAATAAAAACATGCATACGGTTATATCTTTTGTAACACGTCCATTTAAAAATAAAACCAATTTTTTTATTTTTTCAGATGTTCCACTATTAATACAAAGTGGCGATGTATTGCTTCGTATTTTAAGGTAATTGATTGAAAATAACATTCAATTTTCAATTTTAGTCTTATAAATTATCGTTTAGTGAACAATTCAATAATTGAAATTCATTAATGATTTATATTTATATTAAATTATTATTGTATATCACACATATTTGCGTCTTTTATAATTTTATTTTATTATTATAATTTTAACCTATTATCAATGATTAGGAAACAGTTGAAAATTGTTGTTTGTCATTTGGTTTTTAGTCTAGTTACAGTCCAGTTATGATAAGTTTGCCTGTAGGAGAGGAAATTCGCGCATAGCCCACCCTATCTCATTCTTCATAAAATATGAGCCCTAAAAGAGTTATTTGCGTTCAAGAGTTCTCCAGATATAACTTTTTAAAAAGCAACATTTCATAAAAAATGTACTGAAAGATCAGTAGCTAGTTAATTTATTTTGAGAAATCTATATCTCAGGAACTATGTGACATACAGATGTCTATTAGCAATCAACTTAAAGCTAGTTTAATGAGCTATAAAGTATTTTCAGACGTTAATTTTCGTAAGAGTAGTAGTTTTAATGAAATTTGCTAAAATAGATTGATTTATAGTTGTTCGGACAAATTTTCATTTGCCAAATTTATATTCAAAAGTGAATATCATAAAAACTACTACCCCTACGAAGATAAGTGTCATAAACTACTATATAGTAAGTTAAATTTCCCTTATTTGGAGCTTTGGCAGACATATGTGCGTCTTACGGATCTAGAGATATATTTTACAAAAATCCAACATTTCATCTGAACTACTAGAAATTAATGAGGAGAAGATGGTTGGGGGTGCGGTCAATGAAACACAAATAAGTATGACTAACTTATTTGTGTTTCATTGACCGCACCCCCAACCATCTTCTCCTCATTTATCATCCACGGTCAACTATCTCTCATAATTACTAGAAATTAACATTTTGTGAGTTTATTTTGTCAAATATCATAAAAACTACTAGTCCTACAAAGATAAACATTATTAACTATTTTATAGAAAATTTTACTAGTTTTAATTTGAGCGCTGACATCTGTACGTCAAATGGTTTCTGAAACGAAGTTTTTCATAAATCAAATGTATTGCCCGAACAACTAAAAATCAATTTATTTTAGCAAATATCATGAAAACTACTTAGGTAAAGGTCATAAACTTCTGTATAGTCCATTATACTAGCTTTAGTTTGAGTGCTAATAGACATCTGTACGTCACACAGTTTTTGAGATATAGATTTCTAAAAATAAATTAACTAACTACTTAAGAAATGTTACTTTTTAAAAAGCTATATTTCGGGAACAATTCGACGAAAACAGCTCTTTTAGGGCTCATATTTCAGTAAATTTACTCTTCTTTAAATAATGTTCTTTTAGATTTTCTCGTGCTGTTCGTAGTTTTTAAGATATAGTGCTCCGAATGAAAAATTAGTGTTTTTTTAAGGTTTTGAAACAGCCGCCATTTTTTATTCCCCCTACCTATACTTGGCAGACTCATCAATTTTTACTATTAATTATACATAGTTTTCATTAAAGTAATCACAAATTGGGGTGAGATAACTGCCTTTTTTTCTTCCCGGGTCTTGTAATATTACTAGTTCCTGTAGGTTATCATTTGTCTTTGGCTGGGACTGTTTCTCATTGATTCTGGTTTTACTTTGTAGACAAATATATTTGTATTAAATATATTTGTAGACAAAGGTATTTACAGACCTGTTCTGACTTGCTATTTCAGAACGCAGTATTATCCAAAAAGTCACTTTGTTGGATTTCATAATCATTGAGATCAGAACATATCTACTGCTTTATAAGTTGAAATTTGTTGTGCAACAATTTACCTATGTTTTAAAATGCAGTATATTCAGGCCAGGAGATTATCTTATGGTAAATACAGTAGTTTATGGATTTTCATAAAAGAAGAAACATGGACTGGACCACTTTCATTCCGTTTTATCATGAATTTAAATACGTCTATAATTACGTTTTTGGTAAGACGTGGTAAACTTATAATCTAGCTATATTAATGAAAAATAGTTTTGAGAAAACTGATATGAGGAATTTCTATTTGCAAAGTTGTAGAAGTAGGTTTAAGTGAGGAAATGAAAGGTTAGGAAAGGAAGTCCAGTTAACTGAGTAAGTCTGTTCCAACAACCATTTCTGACTATCTGGAACTGTACAGAGCATGCGCAGTACAGGATTTAGGGGAGAAAACACGCACTACGCATGCTCCGTTCAGTTCTAGGTGTTCAGTTGTTCTTGGAACAGACCTCAGAAAATCCGCTAGGAGCTCCTCTGTATTTAACATATAACATGGACTTTAAATTGGGCTGCTCACAATCCGTTACTTATAACTAGGGATAGGATTTTTATGTTTTCACATATTTTTACCTGACCATGATACCTGCGATTCATTACTAACTATAGATGTTTCAAGACATTTCGGGCCTAAAGAATATTTAATTTATATTTTTAAATATTAGGCCTTTTTTACATATTTCCTTAAATTATTTGTTCAATTGTAAATAAATTTTTCGCAGCAACAACGTAAAATTCAAGAGAACGCAAGAAACTTAAAAGTGAAATTTATCATTTATCATAAATAGTGCGTACAAATTCTATATCTTAATCTTTGAACACAAATTAAAAGCAGTGGCAATAACAAATTTTTACACAGAATGACATCGAGAATTTCTCAGAATCAATTAAAAAGAGCAAGGGTCTTATTCCTTATTATAACAAATGACACAGCCACCCAGGTGATGCAGAATACCTAACTAGATGCAATGGAAATTCATTTAAGTATGCCCCTATAACATCAGTAGATGTTCAAAGATCTTTTAGCCGGTACAAGTCCATTCTGAGATGAAACCGACGAAGATTTTTATTTGAAAATTTAAAAATGCATTTAATCTGCAATAATTTTGTTACTGACTCTGGTGAATTTTGTTACCTACTCAATCTATCTTCCCTCTCCCTTTACTCAGAGGTAAACTCAATTTCGTTGCACTAAACATGTTTTATTTCGTCGTCAGTATGATAAATCTCTGCAAAAACTGCGTTATTTTTATAGTTTCTGCGAACTAACCCTATATTTTATATACATAATTAAAAATTAAATCTGTACTCCTATATCCCACGAAGGGTCTGTGGTGCTGTACTAAGAAAGAAACTGTTACTTGACCAACGGTTGAGCAAGGAGGTGATTTCAACAGAATAACGCTCGAACGTCAGATTTTTACCCAATTAAGAGACTGGGTGGACTCTGGGGGCTTCCGAACCCACAGGGCTGACTCACGGCTACAATGAAACAGAAAATAACTATCTGGCATAGCTGGATTCGAACCCAAATCCTTGGAGTTGGTAGTATAGTGCCTCTATTATGACAATGTCTATAATTATGACAATAAATTTAATTTTTTCCTACTTGCTATATGATTAATTAACGTTAATGACTTTTTTTTCTAATTGTAAATATTTAATTTAATTAGCACGACAGTAGTTCCCCCTCTCCATGGAGGTATTGCTGCATTAAATCATGCAGGGAGATATGAAAAGGTAATTGTAGCCTGTTCCGTTAGGGTGCGCCACTCCCCTCATCTTATCCAATTTAAACGGAACCCCCTCTCCCCCGGCAATAAAAATATGATATATTGAACACAAACTGGGAATTAATTTGAACTCATAATATCCAAGGCGGTTCCTTGTTTTACATAATTTATCTTCTACGGAGAACAGTTATTTATATTCAGAAAATATGTTTCAGTCACGACGAGGCAAGTTCACCGAACAACTCCATTGTGTACAAGTCGTCGGTGCTGCTTTTCATCACAGCTTGGTCGCACTACTTTTCGAAAAGAAATAGCTTTTGTTGCAGTTTACAGTTCTATATCTCTTCATATAGTCTAACCTTATTTCCATAAATTAATTTTTAACCTAATCCCATTAAATCACCTCTACTCTCCATCGTAAACCTGCCAACTGCCCTACCGTATGCTTTAATAGTATTGCTCTTACCCCTCTATAACGTATCCGTTAGCTTGGACTACATCTGGATAAGCGACTAAAATGGAATCCTCACACAAGATTAAAAAGACAGGAAACTGTTCGTCGATTCCGGCTATTACAGCCGCACTAGACAAACAGTCTAAACTTCGAATTCATTAAAAAGACGATCTACACAACTATAATAAGGCCTATATGGACATACGGAGTTGAAATTTGGGGCTCCAATAAACCTTTGAATTCCCCTCGTAACCAATCATTACAATCCAAAATCCATCATAAAATCCTAAATACAATTAAAATCATACACAGAGCTCTAAATGTTCCTATGTTAATCGATCAAGCCCGCAACAGATATCATTCCTTCCATTATAAACTCCCTAACTACTCAAACCAACTAGTTTCTAACCTTGATTCATCTTCCATTCCTGACAATCCATGACGCCTGAAAAGAAGATGACAACAAGATCTTCTAATGTAAAAACATTATTAGAATGCTACTAATGGGTCGTTTCTCTACACGCCTGTAGCAGTACATTATATACTAACATCAAATTTACTGAATGTATTGATACATACGGTTGTAAATTTCAATAAAGTTTTATTAAAAAAAAATAACCTGAGAAAATATGTTGAAAGTAATATCGGTAGGATAATGCTAGATAATATAAAAACGATTAAATAATTATTTTTAAATCACAAAATAAATAAAATTCAATTTTCATGGATCAATTAATGCCCGGTAGTATTAACAGATAGAATTTAAAAAAGTTATTTTTAATATGAAAAAGGTTTCAGCTGAAATAGAAACAGTTAAAATTGATTTTGAGAAGGTTTCAGATGACTTCGAAATGCTGTAAATGGAGGAAGTTAAGGAGTTTCCTTTAATCGATGTCAATAAATGCTGCTATATCAGCAGCCGAAATTCAACAAGTCCCTGCTGATACAATTTTATTATATTATGGTATGTCTTCGATAATGCTAGTAAACATAATTCATTAATAAGATACTTTTTATATTTTCTAAAAAAAAAATATTAATAACATTATGAATCAACATAACAAAATAATTACATATCGATTATTACTATCGATATTGATGTCGATCACTAAGTATGAACTTAAAGGCTGCCAGCGCAACCTAGCTACTACTGCAGGAACTAGCTTTGAATTTTTTTTAGCTCTTGCCAACAGAGCGCGCTGAGGCGGTGTTGTATTTTGGCATCGGTAGTTAGAAGAAAGTAGAACATCAGATGTTTCCTAGCAATGTCAGATCTCTTTTTAAGAGCTTTATTTGTAGAAATCAAACTACAAAAATATTTATCTTTCTGTATTTTCACTTACCTAAAAATGAAATATTTGATAAAGGGGAGTGTTGCTATCCTGAAAAATTTCGAAACTGATCTTTTGACAATAATACAAAATATTCCCTAATCCAAACAACCAAGTTTCGTAAAATTTTGTGTGTACATATGTGCGCACGCGTAAGTGAATATTCTCTAAGACGTTGTGGGAGACCATTGTTACGTATTTATGACAAGAATAGTTCTGAGATATAACTTAAATCGTTTGCCTAAATCGGCTTACCAGAAGTAAGCAAGATAAGTTTTATACTCATCGAAATAGTTTGTTATCATTTCCCGAAATGCCGAATTTATAAAAATGCTTTCTCAAAAGTACTTATAATTTTATTAGACATAATTAACCATTTGCCATTGTTAGACATAACAAAATATGAATGAATATAATATATAAAAGAACTTCATAACTAACTAATACCATTAATCATAACTAACTTCATAATTCATAACTAACTAAAAGAATATATGTTTTCTTATAACGATGGTTGTTATGCTCAATCAACAACAAGAGCCCAAGAGAAGATAAAAGTCTGTTATCTAATCCTAATTTTTGAATACTCTAATGAAAACTATGCATAATTACTAGTCGAAATTGATGTATTGTTAAAGGGGAAAAAAGACGGCTCTTTCAAAACGTAAAAAAAATTATCTTTTCATTCAGAGCTATGTATATTTAACATAATATAGAAAACCTTTCTATTTACTCATGGGGGACGTTTCGGGCAATTCTCGATCATCTAGTCCAATCGATAATTATATCAGAGTAAATTAGATTATATCAATTCTTTGCTTTCATTTCTACATTTACATAATATAGGACTATATCATACCCTATATAAAAATTATTTTATTAAATGAAAAATACAAAATACCAATATATATGTATTCAATTACCTTAATACATCATATATTCTTTATCACCCCTATTGGGGATGAAGGATTTTGGATTGTAAGGATTTGTTACGAAAGGAATACGAAGGTTTAGTGGAACCTCAAAGCTCAACTCCGTATGTCCAGATTGGCATTATTACAGTCTATATGTATATACATTATGTAGATCAGTCTTTTGTAATGGATTGAAAGCTTAGACTGTTTGTCTAGTAAGTGCTGTAACAGTCGAAATGGACGTCCAGTCTTGTATGAGGATTCCAGGTTAGTCGTTGGATCACATTAGGGGTATTCATGATGTTGTGTTAAATGTTATATGTTTTACCATGTTAAATGTTATAACTATAAGATTGTGAGCAGCCCTATTTGAAGTCATGTTAAACGTTAAATGCATAAGAGTCCCTAGCGGATTTTCTCAGCAACTTGTTGTATAAGCCTTTATGTTTATAACCTTCCTTCCAGACCCTCATGTTATTGTTTACTTCAGTTTTGATTTAAGTAATTAATTAAAACATGTCTAGAGTGAGTGAAAAGTGGAATTTGTGTGAAAGTTTATCTTATGAGTGTCTTATTGATCTTCAAACTTGTGAAGAAGAGAATGAAGATGAGCTAATTGACAACTGTATTGAAAGTCACAACAACTAATATGGCGGCGATCTCAACTGGTCTATTGTGTGACGTCATTCTCAATTTAACTGACCAAGTAACAGACTCTCAGCCATGTTAAATGTTATTTCGTTTTACCACGGCAAAAGAAGGCAATTTTTTCGATTTAACACGAGTTTTTCCATTTAACACGCTTTAACATAGATCATGAATACCCCTATTATATAGTTGTATACATACATGATAGTCCAATTGAGTAAATCTGTTCGCATATTTTAAATTAAGCAGAAGTTATTAAGTATGATATAGGTCACATGCCACATTTACCTTATGATACAAAACCTGTCCTTCAGTATACATAGACAACCACTCAATAACACAATGAAATACGGTAACTTCTTTGGGACTTATTTATAACAGAAGCAAAACGTAAAACGTAAAGTTTCCTATTGAAGCAATTATACACGTATTCCATACAACACATACGTTCTATCTTGACGCATAAAATTATTCCAACCTCTAAGCCACAATTTTTAATACTGTCAACGATCTCACCACTCTACATTTCAAACAAAATCATTCACACTGAGCTAAGCATTCCGACTATAACGAACCACATTTGTAAAACTTACAAACGGTTTCACGATAAAGTGTATGGATATCTCCATAAATTATATCTCTGACTCGATGTATGCTGAAGAGGAGTTGGATGATGGACCTCCTAGGAATTTTTAGCCCCCGAAGTAATTCAACAGTACAAATTCGATAAATATCGGTTCAGTAGTTAGTGGTTACCGACCAGTTATATAATATTGGATATTATAGTTATAGTAATTATGAAATAGGAGGAGTCCATTGGCCGGTCTGAGCTAAATATATAATAAATAATATATAGGAGCCGATATATATAATTCTTAAATACCTCAAGGGGTCAGCTGCCAAGAGCACACTATATCCGTCCTCTCTACAGTTTCTTTTCTATTCCAAAATATTTTATGAAACTTATTTATTTAATAGTAGTAATATCTTCACTTTTTTATTTAGTTTATTACAAATCTAAAAATAATGAGGTCAGTTATACTTGATGTTGGGGAGATTTAATAATACTTAATATATTGAGTTAATAGCGCAATGAAATATGATATTAATAATTCGTGACAGAACAGATTTAACTAGTGATGGCTAAATTTGTTCACGGGATCGTAAAGTATTTAATTAGTAGTTTACTGAGAAGGAGAGAGAAAGAAATACTTTATTCATTCATGCTGTCCAAATACAGCGGGTTGCTACATTACACAGCATACTGATCAATCCGTAACTGGAAAAATATAAGTTACATAGTTTTACATGATATAATATAATAGATAGATAACATTTTTTTTCTTCCACAGTTTTCTTTTACAATTAATACCAGTCTACAAACTAACTACAAGTTTTTCGATTTATTCCTTTTTTTTTTCTTTCCCTTCTATTTCACAACCCCTATTTCATTTGATCAACAAATTCCCCTATATAACGGATATTAAAATATTTAAAATAATAACTAAAACAACAAATAAGATATGCGATGCATGCATACCATCCCACTTCTGGATAAACCCCCATATTCATTAATTTCCATGCATGTGGTGGTGTATGATTCCCAGGGAGTCAAGTATTATATTTTCTGTCAACTTAAATAACATATAAAACTTACATGAGCGATTTTGATACAACAGGAAATTTAGACAGTCAAAATTATATACAAATATAAAATAAAAATATCAGGGTTTTCAGGAATGGTCCTAAGACAAGAAGCAATGTATTTTGTAACATGAGTAATCAGATTTCTCATTATTAAATTGTATAAATAAAAAATATTATATTATATAATAGAAATTGATAGTAAAATAAAGACGGAAAATGCTTGTTATATTTAATTTCTAATTGCTTAGCTGGCACTTTCTCTCAAGAAACGTAAAATTTAGAATTCAAAAAAACAATTATCCTTCTTTTTCGGATGTGAAATATTGTCTCTTACACGACGGAAAGGACAGCACCTTAAGGTTTTTTAAAATGTAAGTATTACGTAAATTATTAAGATCGAATAAAGTATGATTTAACCTGAGAATTTTGAAGGCTTGACGACGTCGAATTGAGGAGACAGGTTGTGTAAGGTTTTAGAGCTTAGTAACGAATAGTTTCCTAAAATGTTAATAAACACTGATCCAAAGGATATACGTCAGAGGGCATAGGTGGGAAGATGTTTTTACTCAAAACGAAACGGTGAAGTCCAAAAATTATTATATTTGTTTGCTTTTTATTAAAAAAAAAAAAAGAAATATTTGTTTTTTCTTACAACTTATTTAATTGATATCTCCCTGTTGAACAGATTCGATACTTAGGACTCCATCTTGACAAGAGACTTACTTGGAATCCACACACAAGACTGAAACGACAAGAAACTACTCGTAGATTCCGATTGCTACAACACTTACTTGACAAACGCTCTAAACTTCCCATTCATTACAAAAAATTAGGATACACTACAATAATCAGACC
>NW_027115881.1:455540-456060 GCF_000696795.3 Halyomorpha halys
AAACATACTACATATTTACATGTTGTATTATTTTATACAGTTGTAAATTACAATAAATAAATAATAATAAAAAAAAAAATGATATCTCTGTAAATATGGTGGTATTTAGCTCTTATAGTGGCGAAATTAGTTTCAAATGGGGAAAAAAAAAACGTTTTATTTTATATCTCCGATTCTAATTTGTTTATTAATACCCGTTTTGTTCCCTTTGGTGGAGTTTATAGAACCCTAATCCAGTGCTAAGTTTAGTGTAGATTGCTCGAGTAGTATTGGAGTTAGTTTAATGTTTTTGATTTTTAAAAAGGAATAAAAGACCGATGTAGGGCGAGAATTTTAGACTAAAAAATTGTATTTTCAGATTTTTTCGAAAATTCATATTTGAGAGTGTCGGGGTTGTCTGGTCTTAGGCGATTTCTCCAGCTTGATATCGCTTTACAGAAGGCCCACTACAAGGCGTATTCATTATTAGGTAAGAAAGGAAGGCCGTGCCAGGGGATGAGCCCTGGACACTGACTAGGTA
>NW_027115881.1:456430-457357 GCF_000696795.3 Halyomorpha halys
GAGATGAAGCGGACGGACCAGTGTAACCGTTAGGAATTAGATTACAATCTTAGTTGCCGAGATGAAGCGGACGGACTAAGATTGCTATAGAAAGGGAGAAGAAATAGGCCATAGTCTATGGTGAGCATAACAAAAATCAACTCTTGAGAGTATAGATTAGCAATAAACTTCTCTATCTCAAGTAGAGTGTAAGCCACCAGTGCTATAACTAGACCCGAAGAAGGCTTGATCTGACGGATCAATACCGGTGACAATTGAAGGCCTCATGTGATCGGTTATCACTGAGGATTCACTCTTTTAACTCTACTTGAGATAGTTCCGTAGAATCTTTTTGCTCAATCTCTTTTTATTTTATAATTAACATTCTTACATATTACATATTAACATATATACATTTATACAAGAGATCGTATTTTTATAATGATAAACTTATATACAATTATACAAGCGTCTAAGCTTGTAGTGCTGGCCCCTGGCGGATTACAGCGGCACTACGTGCTCGCTCACTGTTACAAGAGTTTCCTGCGGTCCCAAAAACGAATATCAACTTTGTCTTACTCCTAAAAAATATTTTTCCCACACTTTGATAGGTCAGTCATTCTGAATATTTTCCATATAGTAATAACATTGAAGCACATCGAGAGTTGTTATTCAAAAACTATTCATATTTTATTTATTATATAGCTCAAAATGTACAATATAATAAAATTTTCTTAAATCGGAACTAGTATTAACGGTGTATAGTTTGCTGTTATAATTTATGAAAGGAATATGGTCCGGGTGCGGTCAAAAAAATTCAAATAGTAGAAAATACTATTTTATTGAGCCAACGTTTCGCCCCACGTTGCAGGGCTTCGTCAGGGCTAAAAAAGATACAAACACATAGTTACAAAAGGAAAACAAAAACATAAGTGTAAAATAACAGGG
>NW_027115881.1:457872-460007 GCF_000696795.3 Halyomorpha halys
GTGTTTGTATCTTTTTTTAGCCCTGACGAAGCCCTGCAACGTGGGGCGAAACGTTGGCTCAATAAAATAGTATATTCTACTATTTGAGTTTTTTTGACCGCACCCGGACCATATTCCTTTCATCTTTACACACGGTCAATCAATAATCTTCCAGTATGTTATAATTTATGTTATCATAGTTGCCACCTGAAGTCTATATTACTCTATAGTAATAATATTAAATTGCAGTTAGGGTTATTATTTAAAAACTGGTAATATTTCATGAAGTATATACATAACAATAACCCTAGATCATTATAACCATAGGAAAGCTTAGTTATCTTTCTTGAGATGCTGAAAACCAATGGCACTGCATATATTGGTCCAGTTTATCTCACCAAATCATAATTATAAAGAATATATAAATGTTTAATTTAACTAAGTACAATAATATAAATCAAACTATGTCTTTATTAAATCTATATAGATACAAAAACATATACACGAGTTATATTTGATGCCATTGTAAGGACAAAATATAGGTTTTATACACAGGTTTTATTTTATATATATATATATATATAGGTATTTTATCTCCGGTTTGTTTTAAAATACCTGGTTTCTGTCCTTTGGTGTAGTTTATATAGGGCTCTATAAACCACTGCCAAATTCCGTGTAAGCCCTTTTGAATTTATTTCCATTTTTTTAGATTTTTAAAAAGAAATCTAAGATGTAGGATTTGTCTTTCAAAAACTGTTCATATTTTAAGTAGTATATACATTAAAATACCTTCGATAGCAATATTGCCACAGTCTTAATGTTCTAGAACAATATTTCACTAAATAGATTGAACATTGAAAAATCTCTTCGACGCCCACCAGAACCACTGGAACTAATCCTCAGAGGTAAAAATGTGAAATGGAATCCTGCCAGTGGAACAGTAAGATACCTGGGAGTTCACATACATCGCCGCCTTTCCTGAAATCACCATATCAACATCAAACTAACTGAAACTTATGCAAGGTTAGCAATGAGCGGCATCCTTCACGAAAAGGAAAAAAACTGCAATCTTTTCAAAATAAAGTCCTAAGAATCGCAGTTAATGCTCCTTGGTTCATAAGAAATAGCCAATTGTATCGCGAATTACAAGTGGAGTAAATAGAGGATTACATAAAAAAACGGTTCATGAAGTTCCACTCCCAGTTGCCAACAGTTAAAGGAGCAGTGACCTACAACCTGGGAAACCCAACCTCAACCCGAAGACTGAAGCCCAGGCTGCTGCAGGACTTTCTGTTATAAATTCTATATTTATTAATTCATCGTCACAATACCTCTATTTCACTTCTTATTATTACTAATTTTATTTTTCTTCTCTCGTCCCTTTTTCAAATTAACTTGTTTCTTTTTACTATTAGAGAGCCATTGTTTTTTTTTTTTAAGTTTACCAATATTATTATTTGTTGTTATTAATTTTACTTTTCTCTTTTATTAAGAAGCATTATTCTTATCTATTTTTTTTATATATTTTTTTTAATTATAACATTGTATATAAGTTAGGAGAGTTAGGGGTGTCTTTTGTACGAAATTATCCCCCACAATCAACTGTTAAGAAAATATATATATAATATAACGGTTATATAAACCATGTAAGGCCCACCGGGCCGATCTGGTATAAAATAAAAACAAATAATATTGCCTCAAATAATTAGAAAAAAACGCTTAAGCGTTTTTATAGAGGGGCAAAAAGAAATATATACATTGTTTTACTTCTATGAAATCCTTTACCACACTTTCATAGGATATTTTGTCTGTATATTTTCAAAATATTAATAATATTGAAGGATAGTGAAGGTTGTTATTTTTAAAAAAACCACTTATATTTCATGTAGTTTATATCTGTCAAAGATAATAAGTTAATTTTTTCAAATACGTAACCATGGCTACCGTCTTATCACATCATCTATACATATTTATATAAAAGGGAGAGGTCATAACTTTGTCCATAATAAACTTTTATATTTTTTTATGGTTACTTGAGGAGCTATAAACGAATATAATCTTTGTTTCACTACTAAAAATATTTCACCATAGTTTCATAGGTTTATCGGTCTGAAGTTTTTCAATATAATACTAATATTCAAGCACAGTGATATATA
>NW_027115881.1:460592-461263 GCF_000696795.3 Halyomorpha halys
TATATATAGATGATCATTAAATTTATATACATCCTCATATATAGCGGTCAGCTATTTGAATATTTGAATATAAAATCACACTAACCAATTAATAATAACATATTTTTAGAAATATTTAATTAGGAATTCACGAAACAGACGGATAACAATAGTATGGAAACCTCACGTCAAGCCATGAATCTATTTTAGTACTGGATAACAAAGTTGTTAATGTTCGCATCATGAAATCCAGTAGGTTGTGGTAGATATCGACTACAAACCTAATCTCCGATCTCGAGTAAATAGTTGAGCTGAATGCGGGACCCTAGAGCTGAAACTGTTGGAGATGGAGTTGGCACACTATAGCAGATTACTTACTAAATATGGAACCCCCCATTCACTACAGGACTCGGGTTCCAATGGTTACTTACCGTATAACTGAGCAGCTTATAGATCAGTGAAGTTTCAACGTGGTCTAGAAGTAATTGTCAATTGATTTCCTTCAATTGAAATGTACAACTATTTACAAAAGATAAAAAAAAAAAAAAAAAAAAATACAAAGCCTAAAATGTAAGATTTTTTTTTTAAATACTTTTTATTTTAATTATATTATTTCTTGAGACAAGATAATTATTTATTAAATAAATCAGAACTTATATCCTTTTTTGTCTCCACACTTTTTATTTCAACAG
>NW_027115881.1:462958-471663 GCF_000696795.3 Halyomorpha halys
TATATATATAACAGCCTACACCATCTTCTTCTCCAGTGCCCATCATCTAATGTATATAGAGAGAGGTAACTGCAGCAATATATATATCCGATTCATCTCCTTATGTTAATGTAGAGGACATTCTCAATGTAGACAGTACCGAGAAAGACAATCATATATATTTATTTGTATTATCTGTAGCAAATATTTACTCTATTCCCGAAATAATACCATCCCTTACAAATTGAATGCTTATTCTCGGTGCTTTTTTATCATTAGGGTATTGATTCGGTTTATGTTTGTTTTATTGTTTGCATTTATTTTATATTGCTTGGGATATATGGTTATATTAATATTTTTTTTAATTTATTTATTTATATTTACAATTGTATAAAAAATACTACAAGCAAATTTGATCATAATGACATAATGATAATGATATGATACAGCATATTGAAAAACTACCCAGTAGTAGAACTCTAAAAACATTTTACAATATAAGGTCACGTGGCCATCTTCTTTTCAGGCGCCTCGGAGGATTCCCAGGAATGGAATAGGAAGCAAGGTTAGAAACTAGTGGGTTTGGGTGGTTAGGGAGTTTATAATGAACGGAATGATATCGGGTTCGGGCTAGATCGGTTACATAAGGAACATTTAAGTCTTTGTGGATGATTTTATTAGTAACAAAATAAGGACCATTGAGGATTTTACGAAGGATTTTGGATTGTAAGGATTGGATACGAAAGAAATTCGAAGCTTTAGTACTCAGTATATCCATATTGCCCTTATTATTGTCATGTAGATCAGTCTTTTGTAATGAGTTGGAAGTTTAGACCGTTTGTCTAGTAAGTGCTGTAATAGTCTGAATCTGCGTGCAGTTCCTTGTCTTTTCAGTCTTGTGTGAGGAATCAAGGTTAGTCATTTGTCAAGGTGTAGTCTAAAATAACGAATCTGTTCTACAGGGGTAAGAGCCACATTATTAAAGTATACTGTAGGGCAGTCGGCAGGTTTACGACGTAGAGTAAAGTTAATTTGATGGGATTTGTTGGGATTTATTTTTATCCTCCAATTTCGACACCATTCTTCGAGGGTTGTGATATGGGACTGGAGAGTTTGGGATGCAATCAAAGGGTTATTACTAACTGTGAGCACGCATGTGTCATCAGCATACGTGGTAAGGATAGTGTTAGGAGTTGTTAGGATATCAGCTGTATAGACGGTGTAGAGGATGGGACCGAGGATACTACCTTGAGGAACACTATTGGATTGAAAATAGAGAGATGATTAGGAACTATTGTGGTTTACTTGGAATAATCTACGGAGTTTGTAAATATTAATAATTAATTCATACATGAAGTAAAATTATGTCTCTAATATCAGATAGCCTATATTTATTAATAAGGGTAATTATTTGTTTAAAATGCAAGCTTTATTATGAGGTGCAGGAAACGACTCCCGTGAAGACATATTATGTAAATATTTTGAATTATTTGTACAAGAAGCCAAGTTCATTAACAAATAAAATAATAATAATAATAATAATAATAATAATATTTACCTCTAAATATAACTAATTTAGTTTAACCTGGAATGAAGTGCATATATAAATATGTTTTTATGTCTCGATCCTAGTTTAGATATACACGCGCTCACTTAGAGTAATAGCGAGTGTTATGTAATTGGCTAAAAATATACGAGAGCTCGGCTGAAGAAACGAGACGGAAAGTAAAACAGTTGATGTCTTCACCAAACAGAAAATTAGCCTTCATTCGTTAAAAATGGATGACAGGTTTTTTTTTTCTTGCCCAGTTTTTGGCACATCAAGCCCCGAAATATATTTAGAGTAATCATCGCAACTCTTTTTTCAACATCTCAAAACCTAGTCCGTTTTGGAATCAGTTTATTGTTGAAAACTCTTTTGAACCATATTAAAAATAATAGAAATTTTACTGTTCGATTTACATCGAATTTCGATCTTATCTCTTGAACAGTGGGCAAACAATGATAGACAGCACACTAGCGAATACCGCCAGGGTTGATAATATATTTCGCTAGTTATTCTGTTCGACCTTCAACTATATAGTTTTGCCTTTCACTGGGGCACAGCTCAATTTGTCAAACATATGAATGTAGGAATATAGTCTGAGTGGTGGTCAATAAAGCAACCAATATAGTAGAAAATACTATTTATTGTTAACCAAAGTTTTGGTCCTGGCTTAACATCGTCAAGGCTAAATGAAAACAAGATACAAACAATGTACTATTACATCACTTACTAGACAAACGGTCAAAACTTCAAACATATTACAAAAGCTTGATCTACATTAATGTAATAAGGTCAATCTAGACAAACGGAGTTGAGCTTTGGGGCTCAAATAAACCTTCGAATTCCTCTCGTATCACATCCTTACAATCCAAAATTCTTCATATAATCAATCCTCAATGCTCCTTGCGAACAGATCCGCTACATTGGACTACATCTGAACAAACGACTAACCTGGAATCCTCACACAAGACTGGACGTCCATTTCGACTGCTATAGCACTTACTAGACAAACGGTCTAAACTTCCAACACATTACAAAAGATTGATCTACATTAATGTAATAAGGCCAATCTGGACATTTGGAGTTGAGCTTTGGGGCTTCAATAACCTTCGAATTCCTCTCGTATCCAATCATTTCAATCCAAACTGCTTCGTAAAATCCTCAATGCTCCTTACTTTGTTGCAAATAAAATCATACATAAAGACCTTAATGTTCCCTATGTAACCGATCTAGCCCGAACCAGATATCACTCATACCATTACAAACTCCCTAACCACTCTACCCCCCTAGTTTCTAACTTTGCATCCTCTTCAATTCCTGACAATCCTCCGAGGCGCCTGTAAAGAAGATGGCCGCGAGACCTGCTAATGTAAAATGTCATTAGAGTGCTACCAATGGGTAGTTGCTCTACACGCCTGTAACACTCCATTTAACTAAGATGAAATTTACTGAATCTATTATATAATATACAATTGTAAATAAAGATATTAAAATAAAAAATAAAATAAATTTTCTTTGTGCAAAATATTAAACAGGATTAAATTTATATGAGAGCTATAACTTATTAATTCGATATAGTAGTGTGTCGTATAACGCAATCCATAATGAACGAGCTCTCATATAAATTTAATCCTGTTTAATATTTTGCACACACAACTTTTGGGGTTAATAGGCGAAAATTTAAAATAAAGGCTAATTTGTTATATTTTATTAATTAGTAAAAGATTTATATTCGCCTTAAATGTTTTTCCGTGTTAAGTGTGATTGAAACGAATTTTAAAATTATTTGCTGATGTTATTATTTTGGGCTGGTTTTTTGGCATGTTAGTGTAGTGAACCTATTAATTTGTATTAATCGTTATTTTCGCTTCGTTACAATTCGTAGTAGGAAGAAGTAATAGTACACGAGTCCAAGAGGAGAAAAAAGGCGGTTACAAAATTTCACCCCAAGTTTTTATTACTCTTTTTTATAAATAGACTGAAAAATCAGAAGTTATTAAATTTATTTTGAGGAATTTATATCTCAAAAAGCATTCAACTTAAAGATGTCTATTAGCCCTCAAATTCAGCTATAGTAATTGACTATAAATTAGTTTATTACATTTATCTTCTTAGGAGTAGTATTATGTATGATATTTGCTAAAGTAAATTGGATTTATTTTTTATTAATATTCTTGTTTGAGAGTGATTTAGTTTCTTTAAATTTTCGTACTATTATTCTCATTTGCAAACTCCAAACAGGTTATGTTTAATATATTAATAAAACAGGTTCTGTTTGGAGTTTGCAAATGAAAATAATAGTAAGAAAAGTGGTTAGTAAAAGTTTTAAATTTGGGAAGGAATTTTATAGAAGAATTTATGTGGATAAAGGCAATTAACCAGCATTTAAAGAATTTTAAAGGAAAAAGAATGAAAACAAAGTAAAGGAATCGTTGAAAATGGCCTGAGTGGTCAAAACGTTGGAAGTTTCCAAAGAATAAAGTTGAGAAAAAGGATCAAAATTGTTTTTAAAGAAACTAAACCACTCTCAAACAAGAATATTAATAAAAAATAAATCCAATTTACTTTAGTAAATATCATACATAATACTACTCCTAAGAAGATAAATGTAATGAACTAATTTATAGTTAATTAAAATAGCATAATTTGAGGGCTAATAGACATCTTTAAGTTGAATGCTTAAATACCACTCAGGTCGAAACGTAGGAAGTTTAAAAAGTTTAAGTTGAGAAAAAGGATCAAAATTGTTTTTAAAGTAAATTGATTTATTACTAATATTAATTGAACTAATTTCATGAGCAATATTTGTATTCATATTCGAATATCATTAAAACTATCCTTATGAAGATAATCGTTATAAACTACTGAATAATACATTAAACTAGCTTTAATGTGAGTGCAAATGGACATCTGTACATCTTATGGTTCCAGAGGTATATTTTTCCATAAGTAAAACATTTTGTCCAAACAACTAAAAATTAACATTTGTGAATTTATTTTGTTGAATATCATAAAAACTATTATAGTTTTATCTTCCATTCCTGCCAATTCTCCGAGGTGCTTGAAAAGAAGATGGTCACGAGACCTTCTAATATAAAAATGTAGAAATTAAAAAAAAGATGGCAAAGATTTTTTAGCAAATTTTCGCGGTAAATGGTTACGAATGTCATTTATATTATATAATAGGGTGATAAAATGATTATAATTTCTTTTCAATTTTAGAAAAGTAAAATTGTTAATTTTCTGGTGAAGACATGTTTCTTTTAATCTTTCCACAATTACAATTAAAATATTTACCATCGTGTATCCTGGAGTAGTTTTGTTTGGTAACAAAATGGCGATCTTTTGTCTTATTGTCTTCAGCTCCTCAACAGCGGACAGTAAAATCAGAGGAAGGTGTGGGAAGAGAATGAGGGCGCTGGGCCGTGATTCGGCAATATCTCTAATGGACTCCTCTTCCAAGCCCAAGTCTTCTTTTGTTTGTTCGCTGTCGCCAACGGGGAATAAAGTAAGAAAGATAACGCTGGGGTTCCGTCGATGAATATTCGCCTCGACATGTAGTGACAATATCTTCAATAAATATAGTAGTTATTATTAGCACAAACTTTAATGATCAACTTTTTATTTTAAGAAACCTCCAGTTTCGACCATTTTGAAGGAGACAACCTGTATGCATGCAAAATTATGTATAATAATAAAAAAACAGAAATTATAGTTTTAAATCATGTTAACCTCAGGGTAGTATCCTTGGTCCTATCCTTTACACAGTTTTCACAGCTGACATTCCAACCCATCCTAACACAATCCTCACCACGTATGCCGATGACACATGTCTATTTTCAGTGAACAATGATCCTTACATTGTATCCCAAACCCTCAATCCCACATCACCACCCTTGAAGAATGGTGCCAAAACTGGATGATTAAAATAAATTCCAATAAATCCCACCAAATCACATTTACCCTTCGACGTAAACCCATGACCTCCTTCCCTACAATATCCTTTAATAATACCCCACTTATTCCTGTCGAACAGATCCGTTACTTAGGACTACATCTCGACAAACGACTGACATGGAATTCTCATACAAGACTAAAAAGACAAGAAACTGCTCGTAGATTCCGACTATTGCAACATTTACTAGACAAACGGTCTAAATTGCCAATCTATTACAAAAGACTGATCTACATGACTATTATAAGGCCTATCTGGACATACGGAGTGGAGCTTTGGGGCTCCACTAAACCATCAAATTTCTCCAGAATCCAATCCTTACAGTCCAAAATCCTTAATGCTCCTTACTTTGTCACAAATCAAGTCATCCATCAGGACCTCAATGTTCCATATGTTGGCGATTTGGCCAGAACCAGATACCGTTCCTTTCATAATAAACTTCTCAACCACCCAAATCCACTTATTTCTAACCTGGCTTCTCCTTCATTACCTAATAATCCTCCTAGGCGTCTGAAAAGAAGATGGCCTCGAGATCTTCTCCTCTAGAAATGTAATTGGAGTTCTATCAGTGGGTAGATCCTTCACATGTTTTTATCATGTCACTATGTCACCTACAGCAAATTTACTTGTTGTATATATCTGTATACAGTTGTAAATAACAATAAATAAATTTTTAAAAAAATAATGTTATATAATAAGAAACAGATTAAAAAAGAATGTTAATTCAATTGTAAATTAATATAGCTTAGTAAAAATGTGATAGGAGGTGACGGTAGCAGCGTGGTAATGCGCCTGTCTGTCAACCCAAAGGTTGCGAGTTCGAAGCCCCGGCCTTATCCGGGATTTTCTCATGCATGTAATTATACAATACTCACTCACAGCCATCCCCTCTAGGTATTTGTGAGGCCTGTTAGCCAATAGGTGGCACTTACAAAAATGTATTTCCTAAATACATCGCCCGAGGTCTTGGGCTTCGCGGTCTGTCGCGCCAGTTGTAACAATATGGTGATAACAATGAGTCCTAACCTGTAGAAGGTAGGTTTTATTGTTTATGAGGTTAATAGGAAAGGAAAACCAATTTTTGAAGAAGTGTTTTGTATTGAAATTATGTGGTTTGTAAGTGAATAATCAGTTTAAAAAGATTGATTAGAACTGTTATGATATTAATTTAATATTTATTTTACCCAAACCCACTAGTTTCTAACCTTGCTTCCTCTTCCGTTCCTGGCAATCCTCCGAGGCGCCTGAAAAGAATATGGCCTCGTGACCTTATATTGTAAACTGTTTTTAGAGTTATACTACCGGGTAGTTTCTCTACATCCTGTATCATATCATTATGTCATTATGATCAAATTTACTTATTGTATTTTTTATACACTTGTAAATATCAACAAATAAATTTTAAAAAAAATTATTTTAGTTTTTAAAAATATATGAAAGGGACAATTAGCCTGCTATAAAACAATTTAATGAATTACAACATAAATGTGTTAGGTATGCTCAGGAATATTAGTAAGGTGTGAGGATGTAAAATAACGATGATTAGAAAACAATTTTTATATGTTGTTTCCTTAAATATGGCCTAAGGGCCAAAATGCTGGAGGATTTTTAAAATAAATAAGTTGATCATTGAAGTTTGTGTTAATAAGAATATAAACCACTCTCAAACAATCAATATATTAAATCAGTAATCTAATAGTAGTTATTGTTCCAATGATTAGATCGACAACTTAAAAAAGTTCTGGAAAAATTCTAATGCTGTTTTAAAAAGAAATAGATTTATGCTTACAGAATTGCCTAAGGCAAAAGAACAATATATTGTTAAAAAAATAAATTATTAAGACTTTATTTTATTTATTTTTTATTAAGGCTCAATATTAAAAAAAGGAAAAAAAGGCTCATAGAAGAAGACAATATGTCACAAGTTTTCGTCTTATTTGCTCTACTGTGTCTAATCAAACTTCACGTCAAACGAGGCGTTAATACTTTACCGCAGGTTAATATCGGGGGGTGCTTTGAGCAAAAATACACAAATAAACGAAACTTATTTATTTGTGCCGACGTTTCGACGTAAATTTCAAACCTTCATGAGGCCTCAAAAACAAAAAAAAAACGAAATGACAACCATAACTCAGAGAAAAATAAAAATAAAATAGGAGATAATAATAAAAAAACTTGGCAGTATACGTAGTGATGGTAGTTGCTTGTCCCTATAATATTAAATGCAAAATCAGATATAGGAAAAAGAAAATAATTGAAGGAAATAAAAAAAGTAAGTTGAGATTATATAAAGATCGAGAAAGAATAAATAAAAATAAAATTAAATTATATTATTTCAAATTCCTGAGACAAGGCATTTATTTATTAAATAAATCAAAAATTCGTATCCATTTTTGTCTCAACACTTTATTTTTCACCAGTCCAACGTTTCGGCCATTCTAGCCATCCTCAAGTATATCTTCAATATAATTTCTTCCTCACATTAATTTAAAATTTCTTTTGCAGGCTATTCTGCCCAGGTCATTTTCTTTATTATAAGTTAAAAACCTATTTTTTTTTTAAATTTAAAATCATTAATATTTAATTTTCCTGTATAAGATTATCAACAATTAATGCACTACCATATAACAAACCATTTATTGTTAATAATTTTTAACATTTGTTTTTTAATATTTATTTAATAAATAAAATTAAAGATTATAATAATAAATTAATAAAGAATAAATCAGAACCACCAATCTGTTTCAGTTACGAGATTTTGAAAAAAGTGACAAAAATGGGAATTATGTAATGTGCAGGGGACTACCATTTTATTTGATATTCTTTGTTTACTTCTTATAAATTTATTGTATTATACTTATATTGTATTTATTATATTATAATAACTACATTTTCTATCGGTATATATTATTATTTATGTATTCTATCATTTAATTTATATTTATATATAGGGAGATGTTCAGGGTTGAGGTCAATAGTGAAACAAAAATAGTTTACAACTATTTATTTTCCAACATTTCGCCCCACTTTGCAGGGCTTCATCAGGGCTAAATTTTTTATTTGAAATCGTTTTAAAAGCCGTTACTTGGTCCGCGCAAGAGTGGGGAGGAGGTGGTCCCCACTCTTACGCGTTTCCGCTGTTTCTGTCTGTTCAACTTATTTATTTGGACAGGTATGTTGTCCTATATGGCTCTCTACTCATTTATTGTCATTTTTTTCATTATT
>NW_027115881.1:472048-489215 GCF_000696795.3 Halyomorpha halys
ATTTTTGTTTCACTATTGACCGCAACCCTGACCATCTCCCTATATATCAATTTTTACGGTCAACTATACATACATATATATAATTTATATTTAGTTTTTCCAAAATTAGGTAATTTTGTTAGTTATTATTATTATCATATTTTTATATCTCTTTCTTGTATTTGAAATAAAACCGTTAACGGGTACCTTCCCTGTACTCTGTATTCTTCTGATTTTTTCACTGTTTCATGATCTCTCAACTGGAATAGGTGGATAGTTCTGATTTGTTCTTTACCAACTTATTATTATAATCTTTAATTTAATTTTTATTTATTCTTTTTCGGCCTTTATTTAATCTAAACTTACTTCTTTATTTTCCGTCCTTTAGTATCTTAGATATTCTTTAATGCCACCCTCCGATCCACCTATTTCCCCAACCTTTTGGAAAATGACTATAATAAAAATGTTTCCCAAATCCTTGAGGCTACTTGGCTGTCTACTATCCATCTTCCTACCGTCCTATTTCACTCCTGTCCATTATGGGCAAAATCCTAGAAAGACTCTTATTAAAACGCCTCTATCCAATCCTTGACTCATATCATGTTATTCCTGACCACCAGTTTGGATTCAGAACATCCCATTCTACTATAAAACAGTGTCATCAAGAGGTTAATGTCATATCTTCCACATTGGAGCGCGGAATGTACTGCACGGGAGTTTTCCTCGATGTTGAACAAGCTTTTGATTGAGTCTGGCATATTTCCTTTTAATTCGCTCCAACCTCCATCATAGAACTTTTAAAATAAATCATAACCTAGACTACTCATCTCTCTTTTCTCAGTCCGCTGGTGTTCCTCAAGGTAGCATCTTAGGTCCCATTCTTTATACGGTTTATACAGCTGATATCCCAACCCACCCTAACACAGTCCTAACAACATACCCTGATGACACATGTACACTGTCTGTAAACAACGACACTACTAATGCATCACAAATTCTACAAACACAAATAACATCCATTGAAGAATGGTGTCAAAACTGGAGAATTAAAATAAATCCTGACAAATCCCACCAGATCACCTTACTCTCCGTCATAGACCTCTGCCCTCCAGTCCTACAGTATCCTTTCTAAATACACCACTAACGCCCGTTAAACAGATTCGATACTTAGGACTCCATCTTGACAAGAGACTTACTTGGAATCCACATACAAGACTGAAACGACAAGAAACTGCTCGTAGATTCCGATTGCTACAACACCTACTTGACAAACGCTCTAAACTTCCCATTCATTACAAAAAATTATCATATTCTATGACATTCAGACCAATTTGGACATATGAAATTGAGCTCTAGGGCTCCACCAAACCATCAAATTCCTCCCGCATCCAATCCTTACAATCGTACGTAAAATCCTTGATGTTCCTTATTACGTTATAAATAAACTCATCCACAAAGACCTTAACATCCCATTCGTTGCAGATTTGGCCCAAAACAGATATGTGTATTTTCACTCCAAACCCTTTACCAATCCTAACCCATTAGTTCTTAATCTCTCATCCTTAACAATCCCTGATAATTCTCAGAGGCGTCTGAAAAGAACATAGCCACGGAACCTTCTGATTTAAATTAATGCTTGAAGTACCACCAAAAGGTGGTTCCTTCCCAAGATTTTCAAGTGTATATGAAACATTCCACATATTTACTTATTGTATTTATTATTTTGTACAGTTGTAAATTACATTAAATTAAAAAAAAAAAATATTTTCTCATACCTCCTTTTCTAATTCTACGTGTTATTACGTCTCCTGTTCATTTTTAACCTAATAGTTTGCGTAACTTTTTTTTTCATGTTCTTATTATTTTCTATTATCACCAATCCTAATATCTACTTAATTTATTGTTAAGTATATTTCAAAGCTTTCTTTATTATTATCACCTTTTTTATTTTTATGTTTATCTGAGTTTTAGTTGTTATCTTGTCTTCAATTTTTTTTATTCCTCATGAAGGCCTGAAATTTAGATAAAATGTCAGCATTAATAAAGTTTTTTCACCACATATATACCAATAATATTTTTATTTTAAAAAGTTGTGACGTGTGAATCCAACTACTATAACTAGTCCCGAGTACAGGCCTGTTTTAAATAAAATAAAAATGAATAGACAAATATTTAATTGTCCTTCCAGTAAAGACTAATATGAGAATTGTCTGAGGTGACTTTAATTAATTTGAAGTTGGCGGGAAGAAGGGCAACTTATTGTAGGGTCCTCCAATTGCATCCTTAATTAAGGAATTGTCTTTGTCTTTTCCAGTGGCTCCAGCCCAACGAGTTCAGGGCTGCCTCTGGAGATGGGAGTACTTCAAAAGGTCTCAGCTAGCAAGTTGAGGATGTATTCTTGTAAAAGTAACACGCTATTTATTACATTATTACAACTGGTTGTGTTTGTTGTTATTCTTAAATTAAAATTTATTTTTTTAATTAATAGTACAATAGCTAAAATATTTTTGGAAGATTATATCCGAAAAGCTTTAGCCCCTCAATATCAGTAAATAAGGACTGAAAATAATAAAATCCTATAGATATAGATCAGAGATTGTAGAGAAATGAATAACCAAAGAGATACAGCACTCACCTCATCCTTATTGAGGTACTCTTCAACACACAGGTATCTCTATTGAGGTACTCTTCAACACACAGGTATCTCTATTGAAGAATACCACGCACAAGTATCTCTATAAAGGTTAACACATAAGAGAAAAGGCTCTATTGAACCACTCATTTCGTCCCTCCTACTACTTTTAGTTTTATCGATTTATTACTTTTTGTACTCAATGAGAGATTGTAACATCGTCTTCATACATGGACCAATTAATTTTGTATACAAAAAAAAACTAATGCTATTGAATATAAATTTTGAAGTGATTAATTTTATTTTGGAACAAGTATATTTCATGCTTACTCTTAATTTCCATCACACTATGAGAGTAAGCTTAAAATTAGGGGATATCTTAGTCACAGACACAGCTTTTTGTTAATGATTCGTTACGAATAATTGAAGTTGATGATTTGTCTTAGCTATTTATGTTAGCGGAAACCTGAGAACTTTAACTTGAATATTTTTATGATATAATAATCGAAATATATGTTAGCAGACAGGGTGCATGATGTTGTCGATGTCTGTCTGTTAATGGGACAGATTTTAAGTTAAATGTTTTGTGAAATGAAAATTGATAATGCAACCTTATATTGAGCGGCAAAATTAGTACTAGTCCTATAAAGAAAAAACAAATTAAATAAGTAAAAGCTGAAAGAGGATAAAAGAAATGAATAGAAAAAGTGTTAACCAAAAAAAAGTATTCAATAACTAAAACATATTGTTCTGTTTGCTTGAATATCTGTACTTTCTTAAAAATAAAAGGGACAAAACCAAGAGTGGTTAGTTCCACATATTCTCAGCTTTGATTGAATATTACTTAATTTTACTATTTCTATATTGTAATTAAGGGGTGGGATGGTACCGAGTGCAATTTTCGAGTCTATTACATAAGTGGGGGCGGGTAGCTCAGTGGTTAGGCACTACTAAATCCAAGGGCTCAGGAATTCGGCTGTGGAGATAATTATTTAATCTGTTACTGTCACCGTGAGTCAACCCTGTGGTTTCTGGAGCCCTCCTTGGATCTACCTAACCTCATAAAGTCCGTATCCTTAATTCGGGAAAGAACTGGTGGTTCAGTGTGATATTCAAAAAATCAACTCCTTGTATAACCGTTGTTTAAAAAACTGTACTTGCTAACTTCTAATGTCCTGACCCTTTGTGCGTTGTAGTGGTTCATATTATTATTATTGTATTGTAATTATTTTAAATCCCGTTATAATAAAATATTTTTCCTTGAATGTTCGATACTTACTCAAGTGATCCATACCGACCGATTTAAGGCTTATTTGTAACTTGCACAAAAATATATTTTTTATGAAACATTTACTAAAATATAAATTTAGAAATGGATCCTAAATTTAAAAAAAAATCCAGTAAATCCTCTTTAGAGTCGATTACTGACGCCTATACCGTTGTCGGACATAAGCAATTTGTCACTGAAGTGTCCACTAAATAATGTATAAGATTTTTTTCTTCTCAAACCGTGTCAAATCTTCTCCATAAAGACTATCCTCAAACCTATCTGCACTTTGTGGAACAGCTAACCCTTTGAACATCAAACTTATACAATCCCTTTAATCCAAAATACTTAGAACCATATTCAATGAACCCTATTACGTTTCCAACAGAACATTGCACTATAACCTTCGTATTCCTTTTGCTCTTGACCTCACACCAACCAAATTTCAAAATTCCTTAAAAACTTTTTTATTCATCCTATAAATTTGGTTCAATCTTTATTATCAAGTTCCTCACATCCCTACAATCCACCTCAAAAGTTGAAACAACAGTACTCAAGAGACTTATTGTAAAATAAACTCACCAATTGGAGTTCTGGCAATGACCATATAAAGTCTCCGCTCATGTAAAGTGTTTGCAGCTTAATGCACTTACTCAGCCTCCACCGGCTTATTACCAATGATGCGGTGACAGGGTCGAGCTGGAAACTAGTAGATAGACTGGGGATCGAGGATCCTCATATCGATAGTGTAAATATGATATGTTCTTTTATTTTATTGTTATATATATTGTTAGTTTAAAATTTTACTCATCTTCTTATAAATATGGAGAATAGGTAAATTTATATGTAACTTTTTTTTTCAATATTTTTTTTTAATTTTGGTATATCCTCTACACCGTCTATACAGCTAACATCCCAACAACTCCTAAAACTATCCTTACCACGTATGCTGATGACACATATGTGCTCGCAGTTAATAATAACCCTTTAATTGCATCCCAAACTCTCCAGTCCCATATCACAACCCTCGGAGAATGGTGTAGAAATTGGAGGATAAAAATAAATCCCATCAAATCACATTTACTCTCCGTCGTAAACCTGCCGACTGCCCGACAGTATACTTAAATAATGCAGTGACAAACAACTAACCAGGAATCCTCACACACGACTGAAAAGACAGGAAACTGCACGCAGATTCCGACTAATACAGCACTTACTAGACAAACGGTCTAAACTTCCAACTCATGATAAAAGACTGATCTACATGACAATAATAAGGCCCATCTGGAAATATGGAGTTGAGCTTTGGGGCTCCACTAAACCTTCAAATTCCTCTCGTATCCATTCCTTACAATCCAAAATCCTCAATGCTCCTTACTTTGTCACAAATAAAATCATACATAAAGACCTTAATGTTCCCTATGTAACCGATCTAGCCCGAACCCGATATCATTCCTTCCATTACACACTTTCAAACCACCCAAATCCAGTAGTTTCTAACCTTGCTTCCTCTTCCATTCCTGGTAATCCTCCCAGGCGCCTGAAAAGAAGATGGCCTCGTGACCTTGTATTGTAAAATGTTTTTAGAGTTCTACTACTGGGTAGTTTCTCTACATGATGTATGATATCATTATCATTATGTCATTATGATCAAATTGGATTAATGTATTTTTTTATATAGTAGTCAATATCAATTCATAAATAAATTAAAAAAAAAATTGGTATGAATGTGATCATTTATCACTGTGGGTTTTAAGTAATCCGATTTTTTTTAATTCATATAAAGTCGGAGTCGGGGGTCTCATTTTCTGATGCCCCCCTTGTCGCGGACACCGGAAGACCCCGAAGACGCCGCGACTTCAATACCGCCCCAGCCTAAGCATCATGCATGGTAGGACTTGGCCTACCCCTACCATCACGCCGGAGTCCAGGACACGCTGGCCAGCCACCGATCGAGAAAGACGTCTTTCAGACACCAGGCGAGGATACATGGTTTTCACCATTTCGCCAACCGCAGAACCTGCACTAGAAAGCGGTTAGAAGACGTCACACGCCAGATAAGCCAATATCATAGTAAACGAGACCACCCAATACTAATGTCTATGAATAATTAATATATAATATTTCAGCTAACACACTAACACGAGTTGCTCCTTCGGGGATTTTATTTGGTCTTAAAAGAAATATATATTCTGGGAACTGGTATGTTGAGACGAGTGAGTTTTGGTTTTGTGAAGGCGACAGTTTCATTTTGGAACACGTTACGATTGTTCAGTGTGAAGTGTTAATAGTTTAAAGGCCCTCTGTCTTTACTGTTTGAACTGGAATATCACCATATGAGAAATGTCATTTATGTTTTGTTTTTCAACATTATGGTGTTTACTTCAATAGACGATCATAAACAATAGAAGTGGAGGACTACGTGTGGTTTGAACTAAATTTTATCTTGTTTTTTATTTTATATTCACTTTTATACTCTTTTGGATGATAATGTAAATATAGTTACTATGGTTAAGGTTATGTCAATCTATAAGTTTTAATTGTTTTATTAATTGATAAGAATTATTTTTGTTCCTTTTTCGTTCTCTGTATATATGTTTTTTTCTTATTATTAAACTTTTGTACATATAGTTCTGCTGTTCTTTCTCTGCTTTCAACTTGTTAATTTACTTATATTTTTTTTGTTGTTCACGGAATAGGTAACACCCCTAAGTTTTCTGTTATCTACATGTAAAGGTATTCGCCAGTGGTCATACTTCAACAATTGTTTATATAGGGGTATATTTTAGTTATATTGTGGGCCTAATGCTTCGGGGTTTTCGTTATTTCCAAGGAAAAAATAAATATAAGCATGTTCATTAATATCCGGAAAAGGCTCACAATTTTCAGCCCCCCTTTTCCACACTGGTTTTAATTATAAAAAAAATTCAACATACACTAGGGACACCTGAAGTAAAAACCGGACAGGTCCCAATGTAAACAATCACTATTACTTATAGCCACAGCTTGTGGCAGATTGTTATATTTATCAATAAATAAATAAATAAATAAAATCCCCAATTCAGGGCTGTCGCGTCAGAGAAATATATGCTAGACAGCATTATATAACAGGAACGTATTCGAGTCCCAGCTGGACGAGATATTTTTAACAACTGACCCAGAGCGCTATCAAATCCTGTCCCAGTGACTCATCCGTTAGTAGTATGGAAATAGTTCATGATACCTTTTCCGGTTGCCCTTCCTTGGTGCTATTTCCGCTGAGAACTTCTTATCTTCATTGCAATAGTTGTCGTAATAGTTAGTAGAAACAACATGCATGAGCGGCAGTTATACGTGACTGAGATTGTAATTTCCTCTCATTTTGTTTGAATGCATCATTAATTGATAAAACCCGTAAAAAATCATGGAATAGGAAAAAAAGACGAAACATATAAAATAACAACAAATTAATTCACATTAGAGTCGAATTCATATCTAATAGGGTTTATACAAAAACCGACATTTTAGAAAACCGGTTTTCGAATAGTAATTTTTCCAGAAAACCGGTTTTCGAATAGTAATTTTTCCAGAAAACCGGTTTTAACCGGTTTCGAATTTTTATAAAAAAATTTTTGCTCGAATATTCTGTATTTTGAACAAAAATTTTAACAGAAAATTTATATTGATTAAAAGCAGTTTTTGACTGAAATTAATTACTGTTTAATTTTATTGATAGTAAAATTTTTTTATGCAATTTAGTAGAACAAAGAAATAACAGTTGACCAGGATTGTTGTTTATGAATAATTTTCACATATAAGGATGTAAATATTTTTATAATAGTGAAACGAGTTATTCAGCAAAGGGTTCGAATAAATAAAAACAATATATTTTTATAATAACCATATTATTTTTTTAAAACCAATGTTATTAGATACAGATTGATACTGATTAAAAACAATAAGAAAATATATAGCTAAGTATTATATAATGTAAATTATAATCAAAGCCGAAAGACCAGAGTAAATAAAGTTTATGCATACACACTTATTAAAATCAATTTTAGTTTTACAGACAATTAAGCGAAGGACCAAGTATTTTCTATTACGGGCAATTTTAATACAAATTTAAATATTCTATTTATTTTAATGAACTATGATTTCAGAAAACAGAGGACGTCTATCGATTTTCTATTTAGCCGTGTCCTTAGTTTATTCACAAAATTCCCCGAATATTAAAAAAACCAGTTTTAGAATTTCATAATTTTCTCCAAAAAACCGACAAATCCTAATATCTAATAATTCATATATCGGGTAGTTTTTTTTTTTTTTTTTAATTTATTACCTTCAATTTTAAATGTTGATGGTCATGAGACAAACTAACCTTTATTTAACCCAGGTATGCTTCAGAAAGGTTATCATACGCCAGTTGAGATGGTAGAATGATAAAACAAATGCTATCTGCTACAGCGGGTCTCAGAGCTTCAATGAGTTACTGAAATACTCTAGTCGAATAAATCAAAAGAGCAATAAGAAAATAAATCAAACTTTAACGATTATTTTAGCTAAAGCTTAGTAAAATTTATTTGCAGCTTTTTGTCACTTTGCCATTTCGTTTCTAATAAAAAAAATTAAAACGAAATATGCTTAGGAAGACTGAATAATTTTATTTTTTTATTGTAGGAAATTAGTCCGGGTGGCGGTCAATAAAGGTATCGAAATAGTTAAAGAGAACTATTTATTGTTACTAACGTTTTGGCAGGGCTTCGTCTGGGCTGTCAAATTGAAACAGAGATATCAACAGAGTGATTGATCGTGTTTAATATATAAAAGGAAGATGTTCTGGGCGCGATAAAAAACAAATAAATATTAATTAAACTATTTATTAAAATCCAACGTTTTGCCCTACTTTGCAGAGCTCCATCGGGGCTAAAAAAGATACAAAAAACTACATTACTTCACGATACGATGGAATTCTCCTCCAAACTCACGCGTTAATTCACGAACACCTTATTATCATAGCTGGTTCTAAATGGAACTAACTGAAGCTGCAGATTTTCGACAGTATTCACAATTTCTGACACAGGAGTTTTTATTTCATGGAACCATTAAAAAAAAATAAAAATAAATAAAAGTAGACTCCAAAGGCCAGATTCAAACCGGCGTCGTTGTAGTCACGAGCCACTCAAAGTTGTCGCTTTATTCCTCTCGGCTACGAACGACCTTATTCACAATATATATTTTTTTATAACCCCCTTCCTGGTCATTTCTCACGTACAAGTGGAGGTTATCTTCAGGTTACCACCCTATTCTATCTGTGGTGGAGGGTCAAATTTTTTTTTGTGCAACCAGAGTCGACCCTCTAGGCAGTCAATAAAGATATCAAAATAGTTAATAGAAAAATATTAATTGTTAATTAACGTTTTAGCCCACTTTTCAGGGCTTCATGAGGCCTGTCAAATTGAAACAGAGATGTCGACTGAGTAATTGATCGTGTTGAGTATATAACAGAATGATGTTCTGGGCGCGATAAAAAACAAATAAATATTAATTAAAAACCAACGTTTTGCCCAACTTTGCAGGGCTCCATCGGGGCTAAAAATGATACAAAAACTACATTACTTCACGAGAAGATGGAATTCTCCTCCATACCCACGCGTTAATTCACGAACACTTTACGAGGGGTGTTGGAAAACATAGAGGATAGAGTTTTTATTTCATGGAACCATAAAAAAATAAAAATAAAAGTAGACTCCAAAGGCCAGATTCGGACCGGCGTCGTTGTAGTCATGAGCCACTTAAATTTGGCGCTTTATTTCTCTCGGTTACGAACGGCCTTATTTACTACATATATATAGTTTTTTTATGAACCCCTTCCTGGTCATATCTGACATACGAGGGGAGGACATTTACTGGTTACGTTAAGTTTTAACTTGCTCAGCTAAGAACGGCCCTTATATTCACATCTATTCTTTGGAGTCAATTTCAATTTCACTTCTATTCCTGGCAAGGCTCAAGGAATTGTATGTTCGGATTGATCATTGTTTATAATATACTTTTTCCGTATTATATGGTGCAGGCAGGGGGTAAAAAATACTTCAGTAGTTGATGCAACAATAATCGTTGCATTAATTACTGCACCTGCCTTCTTATGCTCTGAGTAAGGTACTTACATCTGTGCAGTTACTATCCAACCATCTGGGATCAGATCTTTCTATTCATCTACTTTGAAGAAGCTACTCACTCTTCTTTTATCCCTCACAAAACCTTAGTTTATTTGGGATTTCACTGTCGTCCATTCTTGGGACATGTCCTGTCCATCTCAGCCTTTGACACAACTTTCAATATTTGTATTTTAAATATATATTTAGTAAATATAATAGCACCTGAAACCCTCCACTCCCGTCCTCCATGGTAGCCTTATCTAACTTTTCAAACAGGCAATTATAGCGAGTAGGTTGGTCGATGTACGACATGTCACAATCTCACAAGAGGAGATCATACACACACACACACACACACACACACACACACACACACAAAACAAAAGGCAATCTTTGACAGAAACATTTCTTCTAAAATCTATCTACTGCAAATGCCGCTTTATAATATCGATTCTTCTGATTTTTTCGATTTTATCCAAAACGGCTCTAACCAGTTTGATAAAAATTATTGAATCACTGACCAAATAATTTTCTTTAATATCAGATAGAATTTACCCTCATGGATTAGCAAATTAAGGTTTAAATGCCGAGTTTTCCAAACAACGTCTTGTAAAGTACCTGTAATTTTGTATATAAAACAAATAAACAGCTTTCATTGTTAGCATAATATACAATGTATAAACAGTGCCATTCGGACAAAACTTGGAGTCAAACCGACTGAGAGAATCCTGAAGGGGCACAAGCTAAGACGGTTCGGACACCTCCTTCGGATGGACCAGGAAGGAACTGCCAGAAAGACATATAAGACTCGCCTGGACGACTGGAGGGAAGAACGTCAAGAGGAAGACCAAGCATTTCCTGGGAGGAGAGGGTTAAGGAGGCGGGATATGGACTGGAGTAGGAGAAGCGAGATATCTGGTCCAGACTCTGCAAATTGTAACCCCACGCAAGCGATAAAGGGCATAAAATGATTATGATAAATAAAAAAAATCACAGACTTTTTATGAATGATTAAAGAAGAATGAAAATATAAATAAATTAGATTCGAAAAGGAAATGATTTCTTCCTTATCTTTATTAAACTGTTGTATTCTTTGAAGGAAAAAAAATGTATTCCTCATTCTCATCTCTAGCAATACGAAATTATTCCCTAAAATACGAATTTTATAGCAACATAAAAATAAACAAATCATAAAAAAGACATATGAGGAAAAGATGGTTGGGGGTGCAGTCAACACAGAGAGAAATACTTTATTCATCTATGCAGCCCAAATACATCAGGTTGCAATATCACACAGCATACTTATCAATCCGTAATCGGACATATATAAATTACATATACATGGTATAATAAGATATAAAGAAAACAATTTTTTTTCCCTATAGTTTCCTTTTAAAATCAATTTCGGTCTATACACCAAATACAAATATTTCAAATCATTCCTGTTTTCTTTCCCATTTCTGCTTCTCCAATTTCACCATTTCATATTTTTTTAATTCACCCGATCAACAAATTCGCTCTCCGGAATTCATTTTTCAGTGACCCGCTAAACAAATTCACTATTAGACGGCAATGCAAAATCAGACCATTAATAATAGTAGCACAGCAGTAGATCAGTTTACCAAAAATCAAACAAATAGATACATTTTACGAGAATAAGACTAACACATAGATTCAAAGGAAAATATAATACAAATAAGTTGAAATAACTTATTCAATAGTGTCAACGTTTCAAGTCAGAGTGCGGTCACAACAAAACAAAAGTAGTTCTTGTTACTGCTTCCTATCTTCATAATTTGAATTAATTCTATCAATTATATATATATACTTTTTATTGTGTTCCTAAGTCTTTTTCTTTTTGAAAATTCCAAATATAGTGATAACTTCAACACAAGGACGTCAATTTCTATAAAATGTTGGGACGTATATGAAACTATAAGTGAAAGTTTTTTGATGCACGCATTCCATCAAATTTGTTTAGCCGGGCTCTTTTGTTAGATGGAGTATGCTTGATCCAAGTTATATCTCGAATTACGTCAAAATATTTACGCACTGTGTCAGATATGAGTAATAGAATGTTTTTAAATAGGACTGGTGAGTGGGCAGTAACTACGGTGGAAGGCTAAAGGCACATACTGGTCTAAAATTAGTATTATATTTTAAATTACCTTTAATGTATATATTTTGAACTGCGGTTCTTATAAAATTAATTTTCAATTATAAAATATTTAAATAATTATGATACGCGAGATTTTTTGTGTATGTGTATTGAGTGTATCCCTGAAAAATATTGATTTCGTTTTTATTTCTTATTTATGTTTTTTATTCAAACTTTCAAAATAATGCACTAGCTGTTGATATAGATGGGGAGAAGAAACCTTCTACTGATTATAGGAGCTCTTAGATCTAATGAAATGTAGAGAACGTGTACAACTTCAAATTGAACCAAAATAAATCGGGAGTATAATTTGAAAAGAAGGCCCGAGTAGTCCTGGGGTAAGGCCTGTGGCTACTAACTTCAAGGACTCCAGCTCTAATCCGGCTGGGCAGAAAATTTTTTTTTTTTACGCTGTATCCGTGAGTCAACTGCTGTGGGTTCTGGAGCCCTCCTCCTAAATTGGGTATAAATCAGGCAGTCGAGTATGATTCTGACCAAATCACCTCCTTGCACAACCGTTGGTCTAGGAACAGTACTCCCTTACAAAATACTGAACCCTTAACCTTCATGGGTTGTAGCGGTACATATTTAAAAAAAAAATAATTAGAAAATGTCAAACTCTTTTGTAAAAATTTATTTATTAAAATTTACAACTGTATATAACAATGCAATGTGTAAATAAAATAAATATTTCAGAACACATTATATTATTATGGAACCACCCAATGGTAGTAGTTCATTCGTTGCTTAAAATTAAAATGTCCTATGGCCATTTTTATTTCAGACACCTGGGAGAATCATCGGGAATTGTTAAGGATAAGAAATTAAAAACTAATAGATTTGGGTGGGAAAGGATTTGGAAACGAAAGGAGGTAGATATATCTATTTTGGGTCAAATCAGCCCATATGGGATGTTGAGGTCTTTATGGATTAGTTTAGTTGTGACGTAATAAGGAGCATTAAGGATTTTACGAAGGGGTTTCGATTGAAAGGATTGGAGCCGGAGAAATTTGATGGTTTGGAGGAGCTCCAAAGCTCAATTGCATATGCCGAAATAGGTCTGAATATCATAGTGTATAAGAGTTTTTTGGAGTAAATAGGAAGTTTTAAGCGTTTGTTGTAGTAATCGGAATCTACGAGGAGTTTCTTGTCATTTCAGTCTAGTATGGGAATCCCAAAAATTTTTATCAAGATGGAATCCTAGGTGGCCACTCTTTTAACTGTCTGCAGTGGGATTTAAAAAAAAAAAGATACAATAGGGCAGTGTCAAACTTGAATATGTATTTTACAACAGACAGGCAAGCAAAGGAATTCATTTTTTCCCAGGTGTCCAAAGCGTATACAGTTTTATTTTTTGGTTTACTCCGAATTTTTATTCCACAGAATAGTAGAAGTTGGCAGCTTAATTAAAACAACGCAGTAATGTATTTAAAGATGTTATTTAAAAACCTATCGCAGAGAGCGTTTATTTCATCCCGTTTATTTTTAGAGCAAGGAGGGAAATGCTGAACTTCCAACGATAGCGATATAAGCTAAATATCTGTTATTTTTGTAATCTAAATGTTTAAGAAAATGCATTTCATTCTATTACCACAGGCTTAGTCCTATGTAAATATAAATTCTTAAATATATGCACATGTATTCACTTAAAACAACCATTGAAGCTTTTAATGGAAAGTGAAGATATTCTATTTATTTTAAAAATTGAATCACTGGAATAATTATTCGAAATGATGACTGATAATTTTTTAATTTATAATTTCGTTTCTTGAGTTACTTTGGTCGTATGTAAATTTTTTTAACTTACGTATTCTTATATTATATAATTATATACTATATTTTATTAATAATAGTAATTCTTAATGTGATGTATTAACATGGTTTGTTTTGTTTATTACTTCAGCATAAGAAAAAACAACAACATGTATTTGGAACATATATATTTCTAATATCTATTTTCGTTTTTAATTTGAATAAAATACTTTGTATCCAAGTTAAGTCTCAAAACACTGTTTATTATTTTTTTAGAAGCCTAACGTTTCGGCCGAAACATCCAAATTTGTCAATCTACCAGTAAATTTTAAAGCTTTCAATTACAGATTAACTTAAAACTATTATTGTAAAACTTATCATTTTTTGTTTTTTTTTACTTTTGCCAAACATTAGCCAAAATGATTGAGGGAGGAAAAGCATTAAGAACACATCATACCCACAATTTTTTAAATATTAAACAATATAATAATAAAAATTAGATTAATTTTTATTAATATATTCTTGTTTGAGAGTGGTTTAGTTTATTTAAAAACAAATTTGATCCTATTTTTTCAACTTTATTCTTTTCAAAAACTTTCCAACGTTTCGACCCTCACGTCATTCTCAATGATACCTTTATTTTTGTCATTTTCTTTTTTAAAATCTTAAAAATACCGGCTAGTTGCCTTTGTCCTATATAACCTTTTCCTTCTTAAACTTAAAACTTTTACAATCCACTTCTCTTCTTTCTTTCATTTATATTTGCAACCTTAAGGTTTGCAATATCCTTAAGGTATCAAAAATCCTTGAGAATGACCTGATGGTCGAAATGTTAGAAAGTTTTTGAAAAGAATAAAGTTGAGAAAAAAAGGATCAAATTTGTTTTTAAATATAATAAAAATTTTGATTTTATGTATTTAGTAATTAAAAATGAATCCCAATAAAAAATAGACAACTTTAATAATGTTTTTGGTAAAAAAATAAGTAAATAAGATAAAGTATGTTTTCATTATAATAATCCAAGTCCAAAACAGACTTGGTGTATTTTCAGAGACTGCAATCTAGGGTTTGTGCATTTCTATTCTCTTAGAAATTCCAAAAAACACACATACTAGTACAATTCTCCTAAAAAGTTTTGGTTATACTACTTTTGGAATGAAAAGTTGATACAGTATCTGTATGTTTACTTTGTGATTTCAATAAATTTAACTATGATTTTTTTCTTCTTATGAATAACTATTTTTAAAAAGGAACAGAAAAATCTTTGAACATACGAATTTTTAGTCCCATTTTTGTTTTTATAAATATAATAGATCAATACGAATTTATTAATTAAGGAGTTATCGATTATTACGTGGATTGATATGATCGTTTTTTAAAAAAAAGGACAGGAATCTAAAACCAGACTACCCATCTCACCTTTCATCCTACGGTTCCGCCTACACGCGTTATGTATTCATTTTCATTTTTTACGACGACAAAATGATAAAATACTTATCAAAATTGATAAGTGTTTTATCGTTTAATAGAAGGTGACACTACTTGCAGTTGTGTTTGTGACATTATTCGACGTAACAGGTTACAGTACTGGAACCGCTATATCCCTCTATATATTATCAGCCGATAACTGTTACACTTTGAGATAATACACAAAAGTACTCACCGGACTGAGGACATGGTGGCAGAGCGGCTGGCACGGGAATGGCACGACCCGGTGGCAACCGGCCAGAACACCTGCATCCCCACCGTCCGGTGTCTGGAACCGGTTACTGCCGTCGGTCACTAGGTTACTAGGGGTAAGTGTCTGAGATTAACTGTCCTTAGGTAACTGCAGAGAGAGAAATACTTTATTTATCTATGCTGCCTAAATACATCAGGTTGCTATCTCACACAGCATATCAATCCGTAATCGGACATATATAAATTACACATACATGGAATAATCAGAAAAAAAGAGATACAATAATAAGATATAATAAACAATTTATTTTTTCTCTACAGTTTCCTTTTACAATCAATTTCGGTCTATACAACAAATAGAAATGTTTCAATTCGTTCCTATTTTTCTTCCTCATTTCTGCTCCTCCAATTTCACAATTTTTTAATTCACCCGATCAACAGATTCGCTCTCCGAAATTCAGAGACCCGCTAAACAAATTCAATATTAGACGGTAATGTGAGATCAGACCATCATTCATAGTCACAGCAGTAGATCAGTCTACCAAGAACAAAGAACTAGATACATTTTACGAGAATAAGACTGACACATAGATTAAAATGAAAATATAATAAAAAACCGGTTACAGGAAACACTTGAATGGATAAATAAGTTTTTAAAAAAAACAAGAAAACAATAGTACTAATAAAATAAAATAATTTAATGAATAAATACGTTAAAACACAAAAATAGAGAGGTCAACATATTAAAATAAATAAATAAGACAAAGAATAATCTCCGAGCTAATTTCCATGCAGGTGATGGTGTATGATCCCCAGGGAGTCCAAAATAATATTTTCCGCCAAGATCGCAATATCCCCAATGCTAACACCTAGGCCTTCTAAGAAGCTCCTTGTTCTATCTGGTATTATTCCGCGAGATCCAAACCAGAGGCCTCTCACGGTGAACTCTCTCTCTTCGAAGGTCTCGCGGATATGTAACAAAGACCATTCTCTAATTCCGTCTTGCTGAAATTCAAGGTTGGAAGAAAAAATAAATAGTCATGGAAAGGTTAAAACCCGAATGATCGTGCGAGAAGATCTTACCATATTATAATTTAATAATTTATTTATTGTTATTTACAACTGTATAAAATCATACACATATAGTAAATTTATTATTAGTTATACAGTATCATGATTAACATGTGGAGAATCTATCCATTGATTGAGCTCCAATTACATTACTTGCGAAGAAGATCTCGAGGTCATCTTTTCAGACGACTAGGGAGACTATCACGTATTGAAGGAGAAGCTAGGCTAGAAACAAGTGGGTTTATATGGTTGAGAAGTTTATCATGTTTCTGACAAAATCGGCAATATGGAACATTGAGGTCCTGATGGATTACTTGATTTGTGATAAAGTAGTTGATGATATAAATAATGATGTTAGGAAGTAGACAATTATGTGAAAAAGTTTTAGGTATAAAATAGAGCAGCGATTGTGGTCGTTAACCCTGCCCTCGACGTAATGGAACTGAAGCAATTCACCACAGCAGATCAGGCGGCATGTTATGTCAGGT
>NW_027115881.1:492490-492736 GCF_000696795.3 Halyomorpha halys
GGACCAGCCTGGAAACTGCAGGAGGCACCCAGAAGGATGCAGTGGACAAGGTGCAACTCCATCAGACGTAGCGCTGGGCTGCACCACAGTTATGGAAAAAAAAAAAGGAAAAAAAAAAAAAAAATTGGTGATCCCAGGGAGTAGTGGCATGCGCAAGCCCCAGCGCACTACCCCACTGCTCCCGCACCCCGTATGCCAGAGATGGCAAGGGAGGGGGATATACAAAAAAAAAAAAGGTCTGATTTT
>NW_027115882.1:0-885 GCF_000696795.3 Halyomorpha halys
TTTTTTTGGAATAATAGGGTTGCTTCTACGGAATCTGCTGACACAAGTTTGAATCTCGTTTTCATGATATTGTTGATGATTGGTTTTGACATTTTCTCTTTGTGATGTTTAGAAGGGATGACCAAAGTTTCACTAAATCCTAAAGTTAAGCATGATCGATTAGATATTGAAACAGCTAAATGATGTACTTGGCAATTTAGCTTGATTGCCACTTAGTTCAATTATAGCCTAATAAACTTTCCATTCTACTATCTCCACGATAATTTCCTTGAAATAAGTTCTCATAATTATTAAAAAATAAAAAAATAAATTTTTTGTTATTAGTAAATCATTACAAACTTAACATTGTTTCTCTTGGACACTTTCTATTTTTATAGTTGTTTTAAAATAAAATGTACAATTAATTTTTTATATATGTATTTTCATAAATTTGATTACAACATTTGAACTTATAATATTAGATTTAAATTTAATTATATTATTTCAAAATTTTTTGAGACAAGGTAAATATCAAACATTAATATGGTGTGGTGTTTGATACTGTGGACAATCTTATGGAATAAATAAATGAATGGTTTTTAAAATTTGAATAAATGAGGTTTTAACTTTAAATAAAGAAATTGACCCGGGCAGAATAGCATGCAAATAGAAAATAATAATTTATGTGAGAAGGATTTTTATATTGAAGATGTCCCTGAAGATGGCTAGAAAGGCCGAAACGTAGGACAAATGAATAAATAAAGTGTTGAGACTGATATGGGATATAATATTGATTTAATTAATAAAAAAAATTAGATTTAAATTTAATTGAGTCTAAACATTATAAAAGTAACTATTACTGGTCAACTACTGGTTATTGTGAAAAATAAAGAGATATCTATGCTA
>NW_027115882.1:2867-3301 GCF_000696795.3 Halyomorpha halys
ATATATACACATCAAGTAAATTTGTTGAAAGTGATATTATGACATGATAAAAACATGTGGAGAATCTACCCATTGATAGAACTCCAAAAACATTTTTAAAGGATAAGATCTCGAGGCCATCTTCTTTTCAGACGTCTAGGAGGATTATTAGGTAGTGAAAGAGAAGCCAGGTTAGAAACAAGTTGCTTTGGGTGGTTGGGAAGTCTATTATGGGAGGATTGGTATCTGGTTCGGCAACATATGGACATTGAGGTCCTGATGGATGATTTGATTTGTGACAAAGTAAGGAGCATTAAGGATTTTGGACTGTAAGAATTGGATCCGAGAGGAATTAGATGGTTTAGTGGAGCCCCATAGCTCAACTCCGTATGTCCAAATACTGAATATTGTAAATCATAAATATAAGATTATTTTGATTTAGCTTTGATTAATTT
>NW_027115883.1:0-251 GCF_000696795.3 Halyomorpha halys
AACGATTGGATGCGGGAAGAATTTGATGGTTTGGTGGAGCCCCAGAGCTCAATTCCATATGTCCAAATTGGTCTGATTTGATAAACAAATTAAAAAAAAAAAATTAAGTACCTCAAAAAATGGGGGTTGTATATTTTTGGTATGGGTGCCTTCCTAGTCATTTTTGATAAATGGAACAAGGGTTATCTACAGGGTACCTCATTATATTAACTATGGCGGGAGGTCAAGTTTTTATTTTGTGGAATCACCAC
>NW_027115883.1:2205-2456 GCF_000696795.3 Halyomorpha halys
AATTATAATTTTACGATTTTTTCTTTAACTCCACTACTTTTTATTATAATTGTCAAAATAAATAATGTGAAACTACAGTGTTTATGCTTATATGAAAAAATGTGTGATGCGCACACCGCTCCCTATTTTCTTGTTCTTTAAGTTTTATCAGTGTTTCATTTTCTCTAATTCAAATCTTATGATTTTTCTTTTAATATACGATACTTTTACTTATAAATGTGAAAATAAGAAATCAGTAGCTACAGTGTTTG
>NW_027115883.1:3286-6177 GCF_000696795.3 Halyomorpha halys
CATTTTCTCTAATTCAAATCTTATGATTTTTCTTTTAATATACGATACTTTTACTTATAAATGTGAAAATAAGAAATCAGTAGCTACAGTGTTTGTTTATTTTAAAAAATGATGCGCACACCGCTCACTATTTTCTTATTCCTAAAGTTTTCTTTGTTTTTCATATCTCGAATTCAAATCTTATGATTTTTCTTTTAATCTCTCCTACTTTTTATTATAACAGTCAAATTTCAAATTACAGTATTAACGATTATATATATAAAAAAATGTGTGATGCGCACACCACTCCCTATTTTCTTATTCCTAGAGTTTTCTCACTTTTTCATTTTCTGAAATTCAAATGTTACGATTTTGTCTTAAGCACCGCTACTTTTTATTATAATTGTCAAAATAAAAAATGCGAAACTATGGTTTTTGTGTTTATATGAAAAAATGTGTGATGCGCATAAAACACCTGATTTTCCTATTGTTAAAGTTTCTCAGTTTTTCATTTACATGAATTCAAATCTTATCGTTTTTCTTATAATCTCCAATACTTTATTTTATAATTGTCAAAATTAAAAATGCGAAACTACAGTGTTTATGTTTATATGAAAAAATGTGTGATGTGCATAAAACACCTGATTTTTCTATTGTTAAAGTTTTCTCTGTTTTTTCTTTTCTCTAATTCAAATCTTATGAATTTTCTTTTAATATACGATACTTTTACTTATAAATGTGAAAATAAGAAATCAGTAGCTACAGTGTTTGTTTATCTAAAAAAATCTTTGATGCGCACACCGGACCTTAGTTCTTGTAGTTACAAATTCTCTGTTTTTCATTTTCTCTAATTCAAATCTTATGATTTTTCTTTTAATATACGATCCTTTTACTTATGAATGTGAAAATAAAAAATCAGTACCTACAGTGTTTGTTTATTTTAAAAAATCTTTGACGCGCACACCGTTCCCTATTTTCTTATTCCTAACGTTTTCTCAGTTTTTCATTTCCTGAAATTGAATTGTTATGATTTTTTCTTAATCTCCACTACTTTTTATTATTATTGTCAAATTTTAATTTAGTTCGAATACAAGTTTCAAAAATCAGATAAGTGTTTGAATTTTCTATCTAATATAAAAAATTCTGACCTTAGGTTTGTAACGAAACTGGGCGCGGTGAGCCTGTCAGATCAAAACACGTGTGATTATTGCTAAACTTACTGGGTGGGTCGAAACCACCCCACAAAGTTAGGAGTCGTACTCGGCGCCTTTTTGGAAGAGCCACCAAAAAACTGAATCCTGTGCCTATCAGATCAGCCGCGCCCAATGCAAGGTTAAACGAGGGAGGGATAGGTACATGACTTATGTTAATAAGAATGGAGTTCCAGTGATATGCAGCTCTGGTAAAAAATGATTTATCAAACTCAGCAGTTCGGTGAGGTGAAGGGTTAATGTCAGATATACGGGACCTGGTAGTACGGGATTGGACAGAGAATTTGAATTTCTGGTTTTCTAGGATATAGGAGGGGCTTGAGTACTAAGAAGCTAGGAAATACTGGCATCGTAGTTCCCTCAATCGAATTTTATTTTATTTTTTAAATGTATTTATTCACGTTTGCAACTTTATTTACATAAAAATATATCTAGTAAATATGGCATTAAATTATAATGTTGTGATATAGGCATGTAGAGAAACTAACCATTGGTAGCACTCTAATAACATCTGTACGTTAGAAGGTCTCGAGGCCATCTTCTCTTCCAACACATCGGAGAATTGTCAGGAATCGAAGAGAAAGCAAAATTAAAAACTGGTGGGTTTGAAAGTTCATAGTGGAAGGAATGATATCTGGTTAGGGATAGATCGGTTACGTATGGAACATTAAGGTCTTAATGTGTGACAAAGTAAGAATTTTACTAAAGATTTTGAAATGAAAAATTGTTAATTATTCTGGGACTAGGTCCCTTTAGAAGATTTATAAAGGTAATTTTAATTTTATAATAACATTTATTGGCCATAAAACAGTGGGGCCACACTTAATTATAACTTATATACAGAGAGAAAACAAATAGATTAATTAAAAAACTAACTGACTGAATAAAAACAGAACAAAAAGGTAATTACAAAATATCAGTATTATAATAATAATGGATTAGATCGGTGAAGCAAAAGGTAGTTAAATAAAAGGGATTTAAACGAGGGAAGGTTCGGTACATGACGTATGTAATGTCAGATAAACGGGACCTTATAGTACGGAAATGGACAGAGAATTTGTATTGCAGGTTTTCTAGGATATAGGAGTGGCGTTAAGTACTAATTAATTGGAAAAGAAAGGAAGCTAGGGAATACTGGGATCGGAAGGATGGATAGAGCCACTTCAGCTCGGCGTAATACTGGGTTATGTGCGTATCTTTGCTGATCCCGAAAATAAATCATACTGGAAAATTCATAAGACGTTTAAGTTTAGATTCGAGATTATCCGAGAGTCCACCTAAGAGCTGATGGGTTTTAAGTAGAACTAATAGCTAATAAAAGTAAATATTAAAAAAATCGATAAAAATGAATTGTTGGAAGATCGTTATTGACAGTTTGTCCTATCGGTAATGTTAGAAATTGGGATCTAATAAAACTTAAAATAGATACATCTGTCTCTTTAGACAGTCGAAATCACAACATACTTTTCTTTATGTCTTAGATACTTTAGTTAGCCAAAAATTGATAAATGCGAGCCAAGAGGATTTGGAAGAAAGTCTAGACGACCTACGTTTGCACTTTGCTGAATGTCTTAAAACTAACGTTGTTGCTGCTAAAAACAACGAGAAGCATAGGATTTTATAAAAATACAATAAATAATCGGTTATAGAATGTAAATTTATATAGTTAGTTATCTATCTATCCATGTTTTCTACCGACAT
>NW_027115883.1:7687-8061 GCF_000696795.3 Halyomorpha halys
GCCAGACTCGATCAAAAGCTTGTTCAACATCGAGTAAGACTCCCGTGCAGTACATACCGCGCTCCAATGTGGAAAATATGACATCAACCACTCGATGACTGTCAAATAAAAGTTAATATTAAAAAAAATCAATAAAAACGAATTGTTGGAAGATCGTTATTGACAATTTGTCCTATCGGTAATGTTAGAAATTGGATCTAATAAAAATTAAAATTGATTCAACTGTCCCTTTAGACGGTCGAAATCGCAGCATACTTTTTTTTATGTCTTAGATACTTTAGTTAGCCAAAAATTGAAGTGCGAGCCAAGAGGATTCGGAAGAAAGTATAGACGTCCTACGTTTGCACTTTGCTGAACGTCTTAAAACTAATGTT
>NW_027115883.1:10686-12699 GCF_000696795.3 Halyomorpha halys
GAAAGATTAAGAATTAATGGGTTAGGATGGTTAAGGAGTTTGGAATGAAAAGACGCATATCTGTTTTGGGTCAAATCTGCAACGAATGGGATGTATAAATAAATATAAAAAAATAAAGCTCATTCATAAACACCTTAACTTTATGAATGAGTTTTTATTTTATTTTAATGTCATATTATTCTCTTACTATTGCTAACACATATTTAGTTGTTTTTGTATCATTTTTAGCCCTGATAAAGCCTTTTAAATTCGGGCAAAACTTTGATAAATAAATAGTTTATTACTATCTTTTATTCCTTCTTGACAGCACACCCGAGCATATTCATATTCAGTTACGGTCAATCACTTATATATAAAATATTTTAAAATCAATATTTGTTTTTCTGTTCTTCATGCATTGCTTTTTGTTGAATGTTTACGATTTTTTCGGGAAGAATATTGACGGTATATAAAATTGATATTTTGTCGGACAAATTATTAACAAAATTTAACTTTTTTGGCCTGTCCTACAGTATCCTTTCTAAATACACCACTAATGCCTGTTGAACAGATTCGATACTTAGGACTCCATCTTGACAAGAGACTTACTTGGAATCCACACAGAAGACTGAAACGACAAGAAACTACTCTAGATTCCGATTGCTACAACACTTACTTGACAAACCCTCTAAACTTCCCATTCACTATAAAAAATTAGTATGCACTACAATAATCAGACCAATTTGGACATATGGAATTGAGCTTTGGGTCTCCATCAAACCATCAAATTATTCACGCGTCTAATCGTTACAATCCAAAATCTTACGTAAAATCCTTGATGCTCCTTATTACGTCACAAATAAACTCATTCACAAAGACCTTAACATCCCATTCTTGATTGGATTGACCCAAAACAGATATGCGTCTTTTCATTCCAAACTCCTTAACCATCCTAACCCATTAATTCTTAATCTTTCATCCTTAACAATCCCTGATAATCCTCCGAGGGTCTGAAAAGAAGATGGCCACGGGACCTTCTAATTTAAATTAATGTTTGAAGTACCACCAATGAGTGGTTCCTTCCCAAGATTTTCAAGTGTATATGAAACATACTACATATTTACTTATTGTATTCTTTTGTACAGTTGTAAATTACATTAAATAAACAATTTAAAAAAAAAAATGGTCGGCGCGTAGTTATATATACAATTCTATTGGTCTCTATCTGAAGAAAAAGAATACAATATTACTGATTCTATTTAATAATTTTGTATTCACTAAGAATTAAAAAATATATAATGAGAATTTCAGTAAATTAGGTTAACCTTTTTTTTTTTTTAGAAAAGAATAAGCCATATTCGTTATTACCATCGTCTGAAACGCTCAAATACCATTTTTCAAAGAAATTACAAATTTTCAATTTATATCATCATCATTATAATCATTTCTTATCCCCTTTACCGCTTGCATAGTATGGGGTTACAATTTGCAGAGTCTAGACTAGATAACTCGCTCTTGAACCATCTTCCTTTTCCTCTTTCAGTCTATATCCCGCCTACTGAACGCCTCTTTAACACTTTCCTCACAGAAAATGCGTGGTCTTCCTCTTGGTCTTCTTCCCTCCACGCGAGTCTCATATAGCAGCTCTTTCCTGGTCCATTCGAAGGAGGTGTCCGAACCATCCTAGCTTGACTCTGAGGTTAGTCTGAATGGTACTACTCCGTACTCTATCTCTGTCGTCTTCCTTCCACCTTACGAAGGTACCGCATCTCCATGGATTTGATCCGGCTCTTGTGTTTCTAGGTGAGGGTCCACGATTCGGAAGAGTAGAAAAGTATAGGAAGGAATGTCGATTTGTAGTTCATTATTTTAGTTTTTCTCATCACCTTCCGTTTCCCCGGGAAACCCCTTCGAAGCAAGCTAAATATTCTTCCAGCTGCATTGATTTTCACCTTTATTTAAAGGTTTTTATTTTATTCCACCATAAAATGAACATCCTTAATATAATCGTTGGTAACTCTTCTGCATTTTATC
>NW_027115883.1:13684-15592 GCF_000696795.3 Halyomorpha halys
TACCTATGGGTAGTTTCTCTACACGCCTGTAACACTCCAATTTAACTTAGATCAGATTTACTAAATGTATTATAATGTACAGTTGTAAATAGCATTAAATAAATATTAAAAAAAAAAAATCTTTTACCACAATTTGTTAGTTAAGGCACGATTCTCCAAGGAACCGGGCTCAAATCCGGCTGGGCAGAAAAATGTTTTCGGTTACACTGTAGCCATGAGTCAACCCTGTGGGTTCTGTAGCGTAATTATGACTAAATCACCTCCTTTCACAACCATTAGTCTAGTAATAGTACTTTCCTTACAAAGTACTGAACCCCTGGGTCTTCATGGGTTGTAGCGGTACAGAGTTTAATTTCAATACAGTACTTATATTGAAGCTCAATGAGGTTTATTATATAAAAGAATAAGAAAACTCAACTAAATCGGACCAGTATTAACGATTATAGAGCAAAATGTGCTGTTACCATTGCTATGTATTGACCTTTTGACAATCCTGGTTATCATTAAGGTGTTTCGTCATCTGCCCCTATAGGTCAGTGTGTCCTTCTAGGAACCTTTTAGGGCGTCCTCGGATATGAAAACATCTGTGTTAAGTTTGCCATATTACCAGAAACCCCTGAGAAAATTAGATTGGCTAACCTTTAAGTGTTATAACAAAAATGACAGGTTCTGACAAGGGACCGGAATCAAATTAAGCAGGTGCAGGCCCTTCCTGGACATGTCAAACTTTCTCACCCACCCTTGGGCCTGAGGAGAGGGACGTCCACCTCAGGAGTGTTCGATCGCCGATGGCCAATGAGAAAGGAGATTCAAAAATAAAGTAACGCTCTAAAAGGCAATTGAGAGAAAAGACAGAAAAACTAGATCAAGAAAAAGGAACAGTCAGGAGGAAGGCTTAGACGAGAGAGCAGCAGAAGTCGGAAAGGAGCAAGATGCACTTCGACCAGATGAAGTCGTGAGAAGGGCCACGAGACCTGGACATCCCTTATGAACAAGACGACACCTACGCAACTACATCCCACGGCATCACCAGCTATAAGTATAAAATTAACCAATAAGTAATAATGTAATAATCTATATTTTATGGCAACATTTATTTGAATCATTACAACCATTTTAATCATATTAATAAATTGTAAATAAATACGTAGTCTCTTTATGTAGTTTATATACTATTATATAACCCAATATACCACCCTTTATTATACTATATAATTAATGGTAACAACATTTTATTAATATAAAGGTATTTAATTGGTAAACTGGTAAACACACAAATAGCCTTTGGAAAAGAATCCAATCATAATAATAGTTTTTTTATGACTCAATATATCATTAATTAATCAACTTATTTTTGGATAATGGTCTTCAGCGATTATCCTGGCATCCTGATTACATCTCAAGGCAGTACATAGCACCATTTATGTTACTATAGTTACCACCTTATCAGTTCATCTATATATTCATTGATATCAAAGTTTCAATAGTGTTCAATTAATGTATACACCTCCTCGAATATTGCAATAGCGAAGTATTGCAGAGTATGTTAGTATATACATATAACAAAACTTAATTAGTGCAGTGGTATTGTGATGATCTATCTGTTGATTAAGCACTTTGCCGGTAGAGGTCGGGACATTAAGTAGCCGCAAGTACTTGAGGAGGGGGGTGAGGACCTAGCACCTGAGGGAAGATTTAAGGAGACTCTGGAAAGGGCAGTGTTAATCATTTAAATAGGGCCACCAGTCAGGAGAGTGGTGGAGTGGTCCAGTGCTTCGCCATTGTACCAGAGCTCTTTACACTAAACGCCAGTTAAACCCAGTTCAGTTTAACCAAATGGGCCAATTACTCAGCTCGCTGCTCACGCAATTACACTTCTCTACTAATTCTCAGGCCTTTTTTTTTTTT
>NW_027115883.1:17372-19104 GCF_000696795.3 Halyomorpha halys
ATAAATATTATTTACATATTTTTTAAAAAAATATTTGACAATTTATTAGCACATATTTATGTACATATTTCGGATTTTTTAGCACATAAAAATCCTATCCCTAATGATAAGACTATATACATTTACCTCTTTTGTTCAACTTCAATACTTTTTTTAAATTGTTTTAAGTTGGGTTAAGTTCCTTTTTTTGATTAATTTATTTATCTAGTTTATATGTTTGTATAAGTATTTTTTTTTTTACAGTTTATCATGTTCAATTATTTAAAATAAAATAATAATAAAATTCGGCAGTTCATTTATTTTATTTTCAGAGCTATTCACGGTTGGGCTAGCTAAGGTTCTAGTACAAGAGCCGGGAAGAAAAAAAGGCAGTTATCTCACCCCAATTTTTGATTACTTCAATGAAAACTAGGTATAATTAATAATCAAAATTGATGAGTCTGCCATGTATAGCTAGGGGGAATAAAAAATGGCGGCTGTTTCAAAATCTTAAAAAACATTGATATTTAATTCGGAGCTCCTCTGTATATCTTAAAAACTACCAACAACACTAGAAAATTTAAGAGAGCATTATTTAAAGAAGAGTAAATTTGCTGAAATATTAGCTCTAAAAGAGCTATTTACGTCCAATAGTTCTTGAGATATAGGTTTTTAAAAAGCAAAATTTCTTAAAAATCTACTGAAAGATTAGCTGTTAGTTAATTTATTTTGAGAAACCTATATCTCAAAAACCGCTTGACGTACAAATGTCTATTAGCACTCAAATTAAGGCTAGTTTAATGAGCTATAAAGTAGTTTATGATGTTTATCTTCGTAGGAGAAATAGTTTTCATGATATTTACTAAAATAAGTTGATTTATAGTTGTTTGGACAATAAGTTTGATTTATGAAAAACCTCATTTCAGAAACCATTTGACATACAGATGTCTTCTAGCGCTCAAATTAAAGGTAGTTAAATTTACTATAAAATAGGTAATAATGTTTATCTTTGTAGGACTAGTAGTTTTTATGTTATTTGAGAAAATAAACTCCCAAAATGTTAATTTCTAGCTGTTTGTATAAAATGTTGGATTTTTGAAAAAATATATCTCTAGAGCCATAAGACGCACATATATACAACACTCAAAATAAAGGAAATTTAACTATGAAGTAGTTTATGATACTTATCTTCGTAGGGGTACCAATTTTACCTTTTCTATATCTCAGGAACTATGTGACGTACAGATGTCTATTAGCTCTCAAATTAAAGCTAGTTTAATGGACTATAAAGAAGTTTATAACCTTCATCTTCGAAAGAATAGTAGTTTTCATGATATTTGCTAAAATAAATTGATTTATAGTTGTTCAGACATTTGATTTATGAAAAACTTTATTTCAGAAACCATTGGACGTACCGATGTCTGCCAGCGCTCAGTAGTAGTTTTTATTTGACAAAATAAACTCATAAAATGATAATTTCTAGTTGTTCGTATAAAATGTCGGATTTTTGAAAAAATATATCTCTAGATCCATAAGACTCATATATGTCTGTCAACATTCAACTGTATACGAACTCTACGTACAGATACTTTATACACTAACAGACCCTGCAATGGTTCACAATTGCTAAGTTTAGGGATGTAGATTGACCAATAGAAAGTTTGAAATAAATTAATATATTTTGTTATTGACACATTGGATTAATGATTAAATAAATTGCTTATTATATCTATTTAGTTTATAGCGGTAATAT
>NW_027115883.1:20005-23543 GCF_000696795.3 Halyomorpha halys
GTTCAGGACCCCCTCCACCTCATCAAGGTAGGCCTTAAACGTCTAATTGGAACCCTGAAAGAGGGATTCGAAAGAATCGACTTAAAAAGAATCGATTACAACGAGGTGATGGGACAATAAAGAAGGGAGGGGACCTGTTAATCAGCGACTACAAGTCCGCTTAAGCCTCCATAATTAACAGGCTCACTTCCCTCCCTCCTCACTCCCTGACAATTAGGAGGAAGACAGGGAGGAACCGGGAGGTATAAACAATTTAACTCTTGCATAATTATCGTTAAGTAACAATGGATGTAAAGGTAAGCCGCTGGGATCCTAATTCAATCTGCATAAATATTGGGAGGACTCCCCCCCATTAATATATAAGCCTCCTCTTCTATATAAAGCTCCCCTCTTCTGTACACAGCAGGACCTCTGCCTCTAATTTTATTCCCATTAATTTTCCCGTTTCGACTTGTTCCTCGTCCTCCCTCCAGGCTAATGGCTATTTAAATTGGTCCTGTCCAGAACAGATACCTCCTAGAGCTCTTTGAGGAGAAACTAAAATCTTCAATTATGGAGAAAAATTGTCGGGAGTGCGGTCAAAAGAAAACAAAAATAGTTAGCAACTATTTCTTTGCCGACGTTTCGACCCACTTTGTAGAGCTTCATCAGGTCTAAAAAGATACAAAAACAACTAAAAATATTTTGACGTAGTCGGATAAAAAGATTTTAAAAAAAGGATAAATTAAGGTCGGGTTAATATTATGTAAATATGAGCGAAAAGAAAATTATTGAACAAAAAGAAGAAATAAAAATATTATTATATAAAGCCGACAATGATAGTAATATAAAAAATTACACATAATATTAAGTTAAAAATGAACAGGAGGCGTAGTTACACAAACAAATAGAAAAGCAGAAAATTAAACACACTAAAAGACGGCTATTTTATTATTAAATTATTTATTGCTATTTCCTTATAAGAAGAAGAAATTAAACTAATTCCGAACTAATGGTTAGGGAGTTTATAATGAAAGGAGTGTTATCTGGTTCGGGCTAGATCGGTACATATGGAACATTAAGGTCTTTATCAATGATTTTATTTGCGCCAAAGTAATGACCATTGAGAATTTTACGAAGTATATTACAAATACAAATATGAATTATTATGAATTAGGACTATAAATATTTCATATGAATAAATATTGCATCCAAAATATTTTTTGTTGAATGGAATATGGTCCGGGTGCGGTAAAAAAAAAACTCAAATAGTAGAATTATACTATTTTATTGAGCCAACGTTTCGCCCCAGGTTGCAGGGCTTCGTCAGGGCTGTTTTGACGGCAGTCAAAAACAAAGTGATTTGTTTTGACGAAGCCCTGCAACATGGGCCGAAACGTTGGCTCAATAAAATAGTATAATTCTACTATTTGAGTTTTTTTTTACCGCACCCGGACCATATTCAATTCATCGTAAATAATTATACTATTTGAGTTTTTTTTGACCGCACCCGGACCATATTCCATTCATCTATACAAACGGTCAATCAATAATCTTCCAGTATGTCCAAAATATTTTTTAAATTTTTTTAGTAATTTATTTATTTTTATTTACAACTGTATAAAATTATATAAAAGTAAATTAGCTGTTACATATAAAATAACATGATACAGACATGTGGAGAATCTACCCTTTCATAAAACTCCAATTACGTTATTAGAGAAGAAGATCTCGGGGCCATCTTCATTTCAGACGCTAGGGAGTATTCAAGTTGTTGTAGGGGCTTTAGGGCGTAAAACCCTGAGGTCGTCAACGCCCATGGTTTTCAAGTAATGAAGGAGAAGCCAGGTTAGAAACAAGTGGGTTTGGGTGGTTGGGAAATTTATCATGAAAGGATTGAGAACATTGAGGTCCTGATGGATGAGTAGATTCGTGCCAAAGTAAGGAGCATTAAGGCTTTTTTGACTCTAAGGATTGGACACGAGAGGAATTCGATGATTTAGTGGAGCCCAAAAGATCAATTCCATATGTCCAGGTTGCCCTTATTATAGTCATATAGAGCAGTGTTTTGTAATGAATTGGATGTTTTTACGGTTTATCCACTAAGTGGTGTAATAGTCGAAATCGACGTGCAGTTCCCTGTCTTTTCAGTCTTGTGTGGATTTTAGGTTAGTCCAGATGTAGTCCAAGGTAGCGGATCTGTTCGACAGATGTAAACTCAACATTATTAAAGGAGTAGGGTAGTCGGTAGGTTTACGACTAAGGGTAAAGTGGATTTGATGAGATTTGTGGGATTTATTTTAATCCTCCAACTACGACACCTTTCTTCATGGACTGTGATATGGGATTGGATAGTTTGGGATGCAATTAAAGGGTTATTATTAATAGTGAGCACACAGATGCCATCGGCTTACGTGGTGAGGATAGTGTTAGAATTGGTTGGGTTGTCAACTGTATAGACAGAGTAGAGTTGTAAATAAAGTTTAAACAGGGTTGTGGAGAGATACTGCATCCCTGCTTATATGTAATAATATAAATACATAGAAAAAAAAAAAAGAAAAAAAAAAGGTTATTGAATAAGTATAGAAATCTTGAAAAATGGGAGGAATAGTGGAATAATAAACTAAAAGAAAATTTGAACTATATACATAAATATAGTAGGCAGTGAAACTATGACAATTACTAACTATTGTTGACTACTCATTATTTGTCCCAGTTTTACGAACTACTATATTTATCTATATTGTTCTAGTTTTCTCTTAATTTATTTTACCATTATTCCACTATCCCGGACTATCTTCCTACGATTTATCATATAACAGCTAACTCCATCACCTGGATGGGAATTAGCTCGGAGATTATTCATTGTTTTATTTATTTGTGGACCGATTAATTTGTGTGTTTTAACTTATTTATTCATTAAATTATTTTATTTTATTAGTACTATTATTTATTTATTTTTTAACTTATTTATCCATTCAAGTGTTTCTTGTAACCGGCTTTTTATTATATTTTCCTTTGAATCTATGTGTTAGTCTTGTTCTCGTAGAATGTATTTGTTTGTTTGTTTTTTGGTGAACTGATCTAGTGCTGTGACTATTATTAATGGCCTGATCTAACATTGCCGTCTAATAGTGAATTTGTTTAGCGGGTTACTGGAGAGGAGCTAGGAAAGTGAATTTGCTGAAATGAGTGAAATTTGCAGGTGAATTAAAAATTGTGAAACGGTGAAATTGAAGGAATAGAAAAGGGAAAGAAAAAAAGGAATGAATTGAAATATTTGTATTTGACGTATAAACTGAAATTGATTGTAAAAGGAAACTGTATGAAAAAAAAAACTTAGTATAGGTATATAACTAACTTATGTTAATACTCACAATGTAATTCAGAAATAAGCCACTCACTATTTTTCATTGTCTGTCATAATGTTCAATTTGTAGATTCAATTTATTTATTTAATTTTTCGGTTTTTTTTTTTTAGACACTACTTGCATATCTTATATTATACATATCTTCTTACCTACATGATATTATATTTCATCTGTACTGTTTTCAATTT
>NW_027115883.1:23962-27165 GCF_000696795.3 Halyomorpha halys
TTTTTCCCTAACAGATAGCAATTAATGCCCGGAGGGGAAATTTAGACGGAAGAATCGACTAACCTTTATAATGTAGATGGGAGTGACTGTCAATCAAAGAGGGCGACACAACCACTTATCAAATATCAATTTCACGGGAGCCTTGATGGGGATTTGATCCGGGCATTGTGTTGGGGTCGGGCGAGGGGCGAGGGGGTGAGGGTCGATTCGTCAAAATAGTTTTGTCGTAAATGTAACGATGTTGGTGGGGCCCGACACCCCCCATCCAAGGGGTGCAGCTGCTCCCTTGTACTACTAGTGCTCCTCCTGTCCTCACTACAGCTGTACTACTAATTACTCTTGTCTTGGGGGCAATATTATATTACTTTAAAGAAATTTTTATTTGGAAGAAGATAGTTGTCCGTATGAAGTGTATTACAGGAAGAGAGTAAGTAGTGGTCAATAAACGTACCAAAATAGTAGAAAAAACTATTTATTGTTAACCAGACATCGATTCGGACTATTACAACGTTGACTAGACAAACGGTCAAAACTGCCAATCCATTACAAAAGACTGATCTACATGACTGTTATAAGGCCTATCTGCTGCCTATTGAGCTTTGGGGCTCCACTAAACCATCAAATTCCTCCCGAATCCAATCCTTAATGCTCCTTAATTTGTCACAAATCAAGTCATCCACCAGGACATCAATGTTCCATGTATGTTGCCGGTTTGGCCAGAACCAGAAACCATTCCTTCCATTATAGACTTCTCAACCACCCAAATTCACTTGTTTCTAACCTGGCTTCTCCTTCATTACCTAATAATCCTTGTAGGCGTCTGAAAAGAAGATCACCTCGAGATCTTCTCCTCCAGACATGTTATTGGAGTTCTATCAGTGAGTAGATTCTCCACATATTTGTATCATGTCACTATGTCACTAACATATAATAATAATGACTTGTTGTATACAGTTGTAAATAACAATAAATAAACTATTAAAAATAAAAAATTAAAAATTGTTAACCGACGTTTCACCCCACTTCAGGGCTTCGTCAGGGCTCAATGAAAAGAAGATTGTTTGTTTTTTAAATAAAATATATAAAAGAAATTATAATAATAACTTAAGTAAGTATACATATAGGAGGACTGTCATATGAATATTTATTTTAATGCTCCGTTAATTCTTACAATATCTGTATCCTGTTTTCATTTAATAGAAACATAAAAATAAATATACAGAGAAAATCATACCAATCACAATCAGACCAATTTTGACTTGCATTTGAATTTGAGTTCTGGGGCTCTACCAAACCATCAAATTCCTCCCGCGTCCAATCCTTGCAATGCAAAATCCTACGTAAAATCAGTTTATTACGTTACAAATAAACTCATCCACAAAAACCTTAATATTCCATTCGTTGCAGATTTGGCACAAAACAGATATGCGTTTTTTCATTCCAAACTCCTTACACATCCTAACACATTAGTTCTTAATCTCTCATTCTTAACAATCCCTGATAATTCTCCGAATTTTCTGAAAAGAAGATGATCACGGGACCTTCTAATTTAAATTAATGCTTGAAGTACCACCAATGGGTGGTTCCTTCCCAACATTTCCAAGTGTATATGAAACATTAATCGAATTTACTTATTGTATTTATTATTTTGTACAGATACCCCCACCCGGACTATTTTCCAACAATTGAAAACTTTATTTATTTACTTCGATTTATTAAGTTAACATTTTAGAAATAATTGGAAATAATCTGCTTAAGTCAGTTACACTAAATAATATACTTAAATAAGTATACTAAATTTTCATAAGCTAGAAAGCCATTTTACAATGAATCATTCTTTGTAAAAAAGAGCTGTGGTTCCTAACTTGAACAAAAGCCCAGTGGAAAAAATGCTGTTATTTCATCCCACTCTGTTATTACATTAATAAAACTATGTATAATTACTAGACTCTGCTAAGTATAGTTAGGTGAAATCAAAAATGGTGGCTGTAACAAAACGTTAAATAAAAATATGTTTCCATTCAGAGCTCCATATCTTTGAAACTACCAACACTAGAAAATTGAATACACTAGAACATCATTTAAAGTAGTGTAAATTTGCTATAATATGAACTCTAATAGACAATTTACGTTCAATAGTTACCGTGATACTCTTGTTTAAAAAGCAATATTTTATAACAAATAAAGAAAAATCAATAGATTATTGAATTTATGTTAGGAAAATATATCTCTTTAAACATTAGAAGTATAGATGTCTAGTATAACTCATATTAAAGCTAGTTTAATGTATTATAAAGTAGTTTAAGATTTTTATATTCGTAGGAGAACCAGATACCGTTCCTTCCATAATAAACTTCTCAACCACCCAAATGCACTTGTTTCTAACCTGGTTTCTCCTTCATTACCTAATAATCCTCCTAAACGTCTGAAAAGAAGATGCCCTCGAGATCTTCTTCTCTAGAAATGTTATTGGAGTTCTATCAGTGGGTAGATTCTCCACATGTTTTATCATGTTACTATGTATATTGTATATAATATCTACAGCAAATTTACTTGTTGTATATATGTGTATACAGTTGTAAATATCAATAAATAAATTATTAAAAAAATATTCGTAGGTATAAAAGTTAATGAGATAGGCGCCGGTATTAATTTCCTTTTTATTTTTGTTCACATATCTCTAAATATAAACAGAGTTATTGGCAACATCCTGTGGTCTGTTCAAAACGTTTTTATTTTGTTTGTTGAGAACTGACTTGCCCAATTATGAAGGAGATTATATGTTTCTTTCACTTTTCGGAGGATATTATCCTGAATGCAAGATCGGTCTATAATATATCTTATTATACTAGACAACTCCCGTGGCTAGGATCCTCTTTGACAGCCCCCTAACTAGACACAACTGTCCTCATACTGTCACTATACGAAGGGAATCCTATGTCTCCTGAAGAAATACTGCGCGGGGAAAAAAAAAAAAGGATGCCGGGATCCGGAAGAGTTATAGATGGGAATTACATCGCTCATTTAGTCGAGGAGTGACATATTGGACAAACTGGAGGATTTGTCACAGCTCTGGAGTGAGCTACTGGTTTTGGACCGGAGCCAAATTGTTAATTCCAGTCACTAACTGATGCTTGACTTGACTGTCTGCAGCTCTGCGCTACTCCGGTCTTCACAATATTCATTCAAGATGTGTTAAATGT
>NW_027115883.1:28598-29416 GCF_000696795.3 Halyomorpha halys
TGTATACTAATTTTTTGTAGTGAATGGGAAGTTTAGAGCGTTTGTCGGAATCTATGAGCAGTTTCTTGTCGTTTCAGTCTTGTGTGTGCATTCCAAGTAAGTCTCATTGTAAAGTCACATTAAATGCTTAAGAGCTCCTTGCAGATTTTCTGAGCTACTAGTTTAGAAACCTTTCTTTCCAAAACATATTGTTATTGTTTACTTCTAAGTGTTGATTACAGTAATTAATTACAACATGCCAAAAGGAAGTGAAAAGCAGAAGTGTGAAAGTTTGGCTACTGATTGTCTTGTTTAAAAACGTCCAAAACACAAGACAAAGAAAAAACCAAATTAAAAGATAATCCAAACACAAATTACGAGCAAGTAACCTAACGCGACAACAAATAAAATGGTGACGAGATCAGCTGGTCAGTTGTGTTACGTCATTCTCCATTCAGCAGAGCTATTATTAACACACTCTCAGCCATGTTATATTGTCTTAAAATGCTAAAAGGAGGAAATAGTTCTCCATTTAGCACACTTTAACATGTTAAACTATCGATCATGAATACCCTTATTCTTTTTTTTCATGACCCTTTGTTTAGTCATTTCTGACACTTAGCTTACAAGAGGAATACAATCTACAACTAATACTTTATTGCCATCCTTCAGCTGTCATTTACTCCGCTTTCCTCCTCAACTTAAGACCAAATAGACCTCACTATTCGTTTTCATCCCACTGACGTTGTTTAATTTAGGTATTCCCTGGAGTAAAAATTGGGGGATATTACCCAAATTAATTATTATATTGATTAGCTGGTTCAAATTAATAATGGTAA
>NW_027115883.1:29466-31004 GCF_000696795.3 Halyomorpha halys
CATAAAAATAAACATCAAACTTTGTAATGTACATATAAAAAAAATCCATAGTCACGATTAATTTAAGTTAACTTAAAAAAAAAAGTTTTGGTTACAGTAATTTATTAGAACATGCCAAAAGTAAGTGAAAAGCAGAAGTGTGAAAGTTTGGCTACTGATTGTCTTGTTTAAAAACGTCCAAAACACAAGTCAAAAAGAAAAAAACAATCCAAATACAAACTACAAGCAACTAACCTAACGCGACAACAAATGAAATGGTGACGAGCTCAGCTGGTCAGTTGTGTTACGTCATTCTCCATTCAGCAGACACATTATTAACAGACTCTCAACCATGTTATATTGTCTTAACATGCTAAAAGAAAGAAATAGTTCTTCATTTAACTTAAGTTTTTCCATTTAACACGCTTTAACATGTTAAACTAAAGATCATCAATATGTTGGTATGTTGGACAACTACTGTTAGTTCTTCTTCTCCATGTGCTAAGGCTCCATTGAAATCTCTTATAATGGAATTATACACCAGTAGACATTTTACATAGATACATATACATATTTTTTGAGCACATAGCGCATATCATCAATTACTTTATTATCTAATGGACAATATTAAATAATATGAATTTTTTATTGTAAATAATTTTAGAGTAATGAACCCTTTGTTTAGTCATTTCTGACACTTAGCTTACATAGGACTGCAATCTACAACTAATACTTTGTTGGCATCCTGCAGCAGCCATCTACTCCGCTTTCCTCCTCAACATAAGACCAGATAGACATTGCTATTCGTTTTCATCCAACTGACGTTCTTAATTTACTATCAACCATAAATATTTTATTTTGTATTAACGAAGACCTTTCCTTGTTTTGTGTTGTTTAGATTCATTAATTTCATATATTTTCTTTATTGTTTTTGTTGGTTTTGTGTTTTTTTATTGTTTCTTATAAATCTCTACTGTTTCATTTTAGTTTACTAATACTACCAACCCAATATATAAAACTAATTTATAATATTAATGATTATGTATTTTTTTTTCTTTTGTTTTGGGTTGATTTAATACATTTACAGAATTTTATTTTCCTATAATTTTCATTCTTTCAATTAACGATAGCCCAAAACGTTTGACTCCGTTCACAACAGTCATGTATTGCACGACTAATGTTAGTTGTAAATAATATTCATTTAGTGAAATCATGACCAATGGAAATTGCAAGATAAAGCGATACATTAAAATGGAATTATGTTCAATGTAATGATAGGATAATATCACTGAAATATTAAGCAATAACTTTTTTTATTTTTATATTTTGCATTGTAGTAAACTGATTGAGATTACTTGTTGTTCAGATAGAACAAGGAGCTTCTTAGAAGGCCTAGGTGTTAGCATTGGGGATATTGCGATCTTGGCGGAAAATATTATTTTGGACTGTCTGGGGATCATACACCATCACCTGTATGGGAATTATCTCGGAGATTATTCTTTGTCTTATTTATTTATTTTAATATGTTGACCTCTCTATTTGTGTGTTTTAACGTATTT
>NW_027115883.1:32339-34675 GCF_000696795.3 Halyomorpha halys
GCAGTTTCATGATCTTCCACTGCTCTCTTTTCTATCTTCGGACCACTTCATATCCCTGTTTTATCCTCTACGAATATTGACGAGGTTTTCCTATACGTATCTCTATATAGACAGTCGGTATCTGAAATTTTAAGTCTCTTTAGTTCCTCTCATTTTCCTCGTGTATCCTCCCATGTTTTTGTAGCTAAAATTTTTTTTAAGATATTTTTATTCAATCATTCCTCCTTCATCCTCTTCATGTGCCCATAGAACATCAGCTTTCTGATTCTCATCTCAGTTTTTGTTGATCTCTTACTTAGATCTTAGCTTGTAAGCAGCTTATGTTTTCCTTGGCATAAGTACTTTATTTTTAATTGGAGTCATTCTATATTTCTTGTATTCACACATTTTTATTTGTTTTGTTTTTTGATGAAAGATAGTCCAACAATTTTTTGGCAAATAAATTTTAGGTTATCAATAAATCGTTAATGATTATTATTTCTGATGTTTATAGGCCGCCAGACGGACTTTCTTCCTATAATCTATTATATTCGGTCAACTATTAATCTTTCAATAATTTATTTTTTTCTTTTCGCAATCATTTAAGTATTAATATACACTAATTAAATAAAATGATGATTCATTGTATATAGTCAGTGTATTTTATTGTACGAGTAACTTGTTGACAACGCCATTTAAGGCTTTTGAACTGATATTTTATAAATCTTTCTAGCTCTAAGGATCCAGATTATTATTTACTATAGATTATTGATTCTGCTACTGTTGCTGTGAGTCAACCCTGTGTGCTTCGGAGCCCTTTGGGGTCATATAGTGGCACCCTCAATAGGGAAAAATCTGGTGGTTGAGCATGATTATGAACAAATCACTCGATTTTTTGAATTTGATGGTTTGGTGGAGCCCCAGAGCTCCATTCCACATGTCCAAATTGGTCTGATTATCGTAGTGTGCTAATTTTTTGTAGTGAATGGGAAGTTTAGAGCGCTTGTCAAGTAAGTGTTGTAGCAATCGGAATCTACAAGCAGTTTCTTGTCGTTTCAGTCTTGTGTGTGGATTCCAAGTAAGTCCCTGGTCAAGATGTAATTTTAAGTATCGAATCTGTTCAACAGGCATTAGTGGAGTATTTAGAAAGGATACTGTAGGGCAGGAGGGTAGAGGTTTACGACGGAGAGTAATGGTGATCTGGTGGGATTTGTCAGGATTTATTTTGATTCTCCAGTTTTTACACCATTCTTCAATAGATGTTATGTGTGCCTGTAGTGTTTGTGATGCATTAGTTGGGTCGTTGTTTACAGAAAGTATACATGTGTCATCAGCCTATGTTGTGAGGACGTTTTAAGAATTGAATTTAGAATTTCTTGAATCTCAAAAAAAAAAATACAGCGACTTATTATTCCAACCTAAATTATTAAATTTTAAAATTAATTGCTAAGAACTTTAAAAAATGATCAATTTTATTATTTGTTGCTGTTCATAATGTCTGGATTTTAATTTTTATTTTGCTCAAAATACTTATGAGCATTATTCTTCTATAAATATAATTTTTAAGGAAAGAATATTTTGTGATGTGCATTTGGACTCATTGTATACTTCCAAACAAAAATAAACATTTTAAGTTTATTTGTAATTACTATGCAATTAATTTTTCAATTGTACAAATGGTTTAAGTAGATTAGTAAATTATATATGTTTTTTTTTTTAGTTTATATTTCAACATTTCGTCCTACAGTGCAGGGCTTTTTCAGATCTTGGAATGATACAAACAACTAAAATTAAATAATAAACTAAGAGAATAAGATAACATGACATAGATGTATGCCACGAGTTGCTTAAAAATTATGTAAACTTGTGAAAATGTACTTAAAAATTAACAAAGTAGATCATTTTTATATATTTTTACACACATTTTTATTTAATTTATATCTTTTTTAGCCCTGATGAAGCTCAGCAAAGTGGAACGAAACGTTGGCTCACAATATATAGTTTATTTACTATTTGAGTTAGTTTGACCGGACCCTGATTATCTTCCATTTATTTATTACACACAATCAATAAACAATCTTCCAATATTTAGTTGTATGTATGTTTTAAGTTGATTTGATCTATTTTCAAATTATTTTTATTCTTAAAAATACTTTTGTGTTTTAAATGAAGTTAGTTCATTAATTCAAGTATTTAATAAATAAATCAAAATTTGTATCCTTTTTAGTCTCAACACTTTTTATTTCAGCAGTCCAACGTTTCGGACATTTCAGCCATCCTCAAGGACATCTTCAGTTATAAAGTCTTCCTCACATAAAAATTTAAAATTTGTTTTGCAGGCTATTCTGCCCAGGTCA
>NW_027115883.1:35460-41123 GCF_000696795.3 Halyomorpha halys
AAATGAATATGGAATGTACTTAAAGAAATAAATGTAATTAATTTACTTGAAGAAATTAATCTGAATAATGTGATGTACCATCTGTGGCAGGTACTGCTGAATTAATCCACATCTCACTCTTCTTAATGAATAAAAGATAATTAGGAAGTAATAATGTACAAAAATTGTAAAATAATTTATGTATTTTAACACAACTCCACGAAAGAGTATATATAAGCGCTCTGCTTGGACTTTGTACATAATAAAGTACAATCAAGTCCCAACAGGCCTCATCTTAATAAATAATTACTTCGTTACATACTAAATCCATATTATACAAAATATACAAGAAACTAACAAGATTGGTATATATACACTCAGGGTTATAGTTGGCACATGAAAGAAATCTACGCATCTCTTCGATCTAACATATGGTTAAAGCGTCTCAGAACAACATCATCAACATACTTAAAGGTAAACATATACACTAACATATATACATAGAATATTACACAGATCGCCTCTCATAAGTTCAGTTCGCATACTTACAAAACCGGATTATGGTTCTATACAGACATATTAAAACTAGGAAACATTTAAAAGATCTCTCTAAATCTAACGATTCTCATCAGACTTAATTTCATCCAGGGTTCCTATGACAGTAGAAAGAGATTTTTTTTTTTTTCGAAACAGATTTCAACTTTTTTTACAAAGTCTTACATTTAAAAAAATAATAATAATAGTAATAACTTTCTTCGAATCCTTGCAATAATTTATTTTCTGAATCACCTTTATTTCCATCCAATAATTGATGGATGGTTAAGAAGTAATGTTTTGTAACTGTCAGTAAGATTACATGTTGACATTTCTTTTTTTTAAATTTTTTATATAAAATCATTTTATTGAAATAATACAATCTGCCACAATCAAGAGCAATCAATATTAGGGTCGTATGTATCCATTCATACAATTTATATATGTAAAAAATGTAGTGTCAAGGGACTATGCTACTAACTCTGTGAGTCAACTCTGTAGTATCAAAGTGCTCTCCGTGTTCCACCCAGCCTCATAAAGTGCGTACCTTTATTGGGGAAAAATCAGATGGTGGAGAGTTATCATAAACAAATTACCACATACCACGACCGTTGTTCAAGAAACAGTACTTCTATACAATGTACTTTACCCCTGATCTTTTATAGGTTGTAGCACTATTGATTTTCATTTTCATTAGTAGTGATAAAATTATATATGCACATTTCAAATAAACATTAGAAGAGAACAAATAAAATAAAATATTTTAATAAACGAGGTTAAGAAAATTCATTTAAATCAATCAATTCAACAAAATAAAATAAAACAACTAGAATACAATAATATTGGACATGTTGATTATCATGAAATTACAACTTATCGTGTGATTTTAAACATTAGTATAAAAGGCTAAAATGAGCGGAAAATATATCATGTTATCTATTATCTGTTATATAATCAACTTTTCAGATGATTAAATGAATTATCACAGAGAGCAATTGAGAAATTAATAAAGATTTAGAAATGCTTATATGAGATTTTATCCTTATTGAAATAGTGTAACAGGGATCCAATTCCAAATTTTCACAAACCTTCCTCTAAAATACTATTATATTTTTTAACTTAATTTAAAAAAAGAAATCGTTCTTATTGCTAGCAATAATAAATAATAGTTAAATACAAATTATTAAAGAATTTTAAGAATAAATAAAGGAGAAAGAAGAAAGAAGGAAAAATGGAAATATCCGATTTAAATGGTATAAGCCGAGACAACACAATCTTTCCTGATTGGAAGCGTATCTTTACGTCTTTGTAACATTTTTTTTAGTGTTGTATTCTTGGCAGGAAAAAAATTAATATTCTTTATTTCGATCACAAGAAACTTTTTTTTTTAATAATTTATTTATTGTTATTTACAACTGTATACACATATATACAACAAGTAAATTTGCTATAGGTGACACAGTGACATGATACAAACATGTGAAGAATCTACCCACTGATAGATCTCCAATAACATTTCTGGAGGAGAAGATTTCGAGGCGATTTTCTTTTCAGACCCCTAGGAGGATTATAGGTAATGAAGGAGAAGCCAGGTTAGAAACAAGTGGATTTGGGTGGTTGAGAAGTTTATTATGGAAGGAACGGTTCAAGAAACCTAAATATGTATTTTTACAGTAGCAGAAAATAAATTTTGTTTTAAATTTAGTTTCTATGTGTGGTATGAATGAATGCTATGTATGAATGACTCTAATGTATTTGGTTCCCATTGATTGTAGCAGTTTATATTATTATAATTCAATAAAATCTATTCAAAAATACATAAAAGACCCAGCTAAACCACAAGTTCTGAATTGCGTTTAATTTTTTTTCTCCTACCATCGAAGAAAACCATATATGAAAAATATAGAACATAAAGATTAACAAAATATATATTTTTGTCAATAATATATATTTTTTAAAAATAAATAAAATGCATTATGATTTATAATTCATATCATTCATATAATATGAGAACTGCAATATCTCATTTAGCATGCAAAATATCATAATAGAAAACAAATCAAATTATAGTAATAATTTTATAGTATAAACAGTAATTTAAATTCTTCTTCTATAGTAATATAAATTTTCTGTAGAATGATAAAATATTTCATTAACGAACATTTTTTTTTTTTAAACTTCCTTATATTGTTTTTATGAATTAACAATTCATACAAATATTCAAACTGTTAAATAATTAATTGTTTACAATGTTTAGTTAGTTTCAATGTAATTTTTTTTTTATTGAAAAATAAAAGTTACATCGTACCTATTTATCAAGATACGATTGCACACCATTCATAATTCTGAACATAGCATGCTAAATCAGATTTTGAGTACCATTAATAAATTCAATAAAACAAAAAAAAAGTTCATCATTATTTTGAAAAATATGTCGACTATTTATAAAGATAGCAAACAGAGGTGCCAGAGAACTCGGCATATTAAAAGCATAATTTGATAAATTCTTGGACACTCGTCAAAATTTCATAATTTAATCGGAAACTGTTTTCATTTGTCAACATTTTAGAAATAAATTTTCCTTCATCGCTTTTGACAAATGGACCGATTTTATTTCTGTTAACCACAAGTGTCAAACGCTGAGAGCTCTTGGCGAGCCAAAAGATATTTAAAAATATGTTTTGGATAGCGTTAGGTAATGAAGTGAATGGAAACATAGTTTCAGCTTAACTTCATATAATTTTTTTAATTATATTTCTCTAATTAATTGTATTATGAAAAATATTTCTTTAAATATTTATAATTTTAAACAAGTAAAGAATTTATAATGAGTTTTTAATAGTTGACGTAGATAGATATGAGGAGAAGATGGTCAGTCAGCAAACTTTTCAAATAAAGAAAACTGTGCCGACGTTTCAAGCTAAATTTCAGCTTCCATCAGGGCTGTTAAAAACAAACCGAGATAATAACCTTAATTCAAAAAAATATAAAAAGAAAAAAGGAAATAATAATAATATTTATAATAATTATATTTCCAATTTCTTTTTTATTATTTTATTTTTTAGTTATCTATTTATGTTTTTATCTCTGCATAAACGTTGCTATCTCGTTTTGTTTTCCAGTCTTGATCAAAGCCCCACGAAATGAAACTTGAACCTTGACCATGGTTAGAAGAGGGTAGTACTCTGTAGATAACTGTATGTCAAAAACAAATAATAATAAATAGAAAAAAAGTATTCAATATATAAAAATCATCGATACGGACATATACTTGAAAAAATTATTAATGAGGTTTATATAGTTGACCGTATATTACTGATTGGAGAAGATCGGGGGTGCGGTCAGCAAAGAAACAACAATCTATAAAGAATAAGTTAAAGAAATTAGAAATAAACATTGTTATAAATTGCAGGAAAAGCCGCTAGAGTGCAGGTAGGCAAAAGACGTTATATAAACAAATCTAAAGGTCGAAGGACCTGCACTCTAGCGATTTTTCCTGCAATTTATAACAATGTTCATTCCTAGTTTCTTTAACTATTTCTTTATAGATTCTTTCCACCGTATCATTTATTTGTTGTTCACATTTATATGTATATAAATAATAACGTAATCAATCTACTACTGTCTTTGTCCATAGTTATTAATCAAATTTTTTCTCTCTAAATGATGGTTGTTGTCTTTTTGTTTTTATAGCCCTGATGAAGACCTGAAAATCAGGTCGAAACGTCGGCATAAATAAATATTTTTTTGTTTATTTATGTTGTTTCTTTGCTGACCGCACCCCTCGACCATCTTCTTCAATTAAAAAAAATAATTGATGTAGGTATCTCAGTTTTATAACAAGTAAATTTTTACATTTTTTTACTGAAGTGGTATATACAATTTAAATTTGAAATATTTTTATACTACACTTGAAGAATATTTATAGCTTCATTACCCATCACTCATATCCAAATGTTACAACCAATAAAGTTGAAGACATGACTGGTTTGTTGAAAGTGCTAAAAAAACATTTATTTATTTTATTGTAATTTTAGTGGTTTTCAGAAGTTAAAAAGTGAAGTTTGCAGTCTAAAAAAAAGAATAAATTAGGATTATCTCTCTAGGAAGTCTGGCGAGTCAATTCTTTTAAAATTTTTTGAGGTTAATCACTTCACACGGGTGAAGATGCACAAATGGTTGACATGATTTCCCATGTGAAATCATGAGGTTTTTATAGTGCATGAATATAGGACAGTGGTCCCGAAACGTTGTACAATGTCATGAATAAATCAATAATAATTTATTCAAATGATGGAAGTGATTAACCTCAAAAAATTTTAAAAGAATAAATTAGTTTTTCTCAGAAACTTATGTTGGTAACAGAACACTTGTGTACACTCATGCCTTCAGTGTGTATAGAATTTAACCAGTAACTTGGTTTTAACATACACAAAATAAACCAGTAACTTGGCTTTAACATACACAAAATAAACCAGTATAGAAAAACAATTGGAACCTCTATCTTTGGTTTAATTGGATAAGTTTGCTCTTAAAGCACCATGAAAAAATAAAGTTCACAGCCAAAAACCTGGCCGTCACAAAACCTGAAGAAGATCCATCGGTTCATCAACGCCAGTCGCTAAGCACGGAGTGGCCTACGCGTTGTGGCCGATGCCGTGGTGAGCACCGAGATGGTGGAAGTAACCGTACCCTTGCCCTGCGAAGGCTGGAGGATAGGCCGGGTACCCAAGGGGGTGGAAGAACCCGGGACCGGGACCAGAACCAGGAGGCGGCACCGTCGGACTGTTGACGTCCATCCCGGGGTTCTGCTTCTTCCATTTGGTCCTCCGGTTCTGGAACCAGATCTTGACCTGTGTCTCGGTGAGGGACAGAGATAGCGCCAGGTTGAGCCTCTCACAGACCGAGAGGTACCTCGTTGTCTTGAACTTGTTCTCCAGCGCGACCAACTGCTCGTAGGTGAACGCCGTTCGGGCTCGTCGCGGTTTGCCGCCGCTGCTCTTCGAGTCAGACTTCTTTTTCCGTTTTGTCTCTTTGTCGTCTCCTGTTTCGCTGCCACCTTCCGCGCTGACGTCGTCGTCTTCTATTCCTGGATCCGAGAACTGGCCCTCACGACCTGCAACATTATTAACGATACTTTAAATATACAT
>NW_027115883.1:45348-48180 GCF_000696795.3 Halyomorpha halys
AAGAATAAACAAAATGATCATAATCAAACTATCCGTATGAAAAATAAATAAATAAAATAATATAATGATAAAATAATATAGTCCCTAATCACATTCACACTCTAATATGCAATATTTACACAACCGACCTGAGGATCCCTGAGCCCACTCTATCCCCCACGTGTGAGGGGTAGAGCGGAGCTCAAAAGATCCCAGTGCATCCCTCTCGCCGCATCACTAGTAGTGAGGTTTTAATTTAATTTAACAGTCACTGCATAATTATTATTTTTTTAAATTAATGGATAACTTCTATGAAATAATTTGTATTAAATAATGTTTTTTAAACGTAGATACATTAATAATAATGTGAAACGCTACAACCCATGAAGCTGATCCTATTGTACTAGACCAACGGTTGTTCTAGGAGGTGATTTAGTCGGAATCACGCTCGACCATCAGATTTTTCCTCACTTAAAGGTATCCACTTTATGAGGCCTGGTGGACCCTGGAGCTCCCAAACCTACATGTTTGACTAGTGACGTGACGGGCATGCAGATTGGGGCGCAGGTCCTAGTGCGCTCGGTCCGGAACGTTCTGGGTTCGATTCCCACCTGGGGTAGTTAACATTCATTTTTCCCGAGGAATGAATCTTGACACTCTCACATTGGTTAGTAAGCGGCAGCAGGGCGGCGCCAGGGGTTGGCAAAAAGGACCAATAGGGCCACTTGCCGGACTTGTTCCCCCCACCAAATACCAGTACCAGTACCAGTACATGTTTGACTCACGGGCTACAGTAACAGAATAAACAATTATCAGACGCAGCTGGAATCGAACACGGGTTCCTTGGACTTAGTAGCACGGTGCCTTTCCACTGCGATATCCCGCTCCTTTCAAAAAATGTTTACTCAATAAAAATATCGAACAAATTTAAATTAATATTGCTCTTTGATTAATTTTTAGTTTATTTCTTGAATAATGATATGTAATAGTTGACTGTAGATTGATGTATAATTCCAAGTTTGATTGTTATTATTTTATTCTTGTGATTCTCAGAATTAAAGTTGTTATCTCGTATAGTTTTTCAGCCACGATGAAAGCCTGAAATTCAGGTCGAAACGTCTGCACAAATAAATAGGATTCGTTTATTTATAAATCTCTGCAGACCACATTCCCGACCATCTTCTACTTATTTAAGAAAATAACGCATTACTCCCCAGTTTTATTTTAAATTTCTAGAGATAATTCAATATATTTTTTTGAATATTGTTGATGTGAGACGTGCTATCGGAGATAACAAAAGGAGATTTTCAATTTAGTAGATCTGTTGATATAGCTTACATTATTACAAAGCTAGCTACAGGATGCAGTCACGTAATATCATCCAGAGCTAATTATACCAAGCCGACTCCCCCCCCCAAGATAAGGCACCTCCCCCCTTAATGAAAGCTAATTAGCCGCTGCCATGGCAACGTTCCGCGGCTTACTTTTAGTGAGTGTTTAAGGTCCCTCTCACTCTCTCACTCTCTCTCTCTCTTCCCTAAGCTCTGTAATACAATCCTTTATCTCTACTCCCACTGTTCCTGTTTGTTTAGTAAAAATGGATTTTACAGTTCAGTTCCCGAACTTTTATTACTCTTACGTTTACAACTCTTCTAACAACCGAGTGTTATTATACCAGTCATTCATAAAATTATCAAACATACTTTGTGATGTTAACATTTAACTTGTGGTAGGTCCAATAATATGTATTTATGTTAACATAATCTCCAGATTACTGGTTACTATAGGCAATTTTTGTATTTATTTATTGCTATTTACAACTGTATTTACATTAAAAAATATCAAGTAAATTTGATGTTAGATCAAAATAGAGTGATACAGGCATGTAGAGAAACTACCCATTGGTAGCACTCTATAATCATATTTCTACACTTGAACGCCTCGAGGCCATCTTTTCAGGTGCCTTAGAGGATTGTCAGGAATAGAGTAAGAAGCAAGGCTAGAAACTAGAGTGTTTTGATGGTTAGGGAGTTTATAATGGAAGGAATGATATCTGGTTCGGGTTAGATCGGTTACATATGGAACATTAAGGTCTTTATGTATGATTTTATTTGTTACAAAGTAAGGAGCATTGAGAATTTTACGAAGGATTTTGGATTGTAATGATTAAATACGAGAGGAACTCGAAGGTTTAGTGGAGCCCCAAAGCTCAACTCCGTATGTCCAGATTGGCCGTATTATAGTCATGTAAATCAGTCTTTTGTAATGAATTGGAAGCTTAGATTGTTTCTCTAGTAAGTTCAGTAACAGTCGAAATCAACGTGCAGTTTCCTGTCTTTACAGTCTTGTGTGAGTATTTCAAGCTGGTCGTTTGTCCAGCTGTTGTCCAATGTAGCGGGTCTGTTCTAGATGGGTAAGAGAAACAGAAAAAAAAAAAGTTTTTGTTTTAACAGTGCAGATTTTTCCTACTAATTTTACATGATTACATCCGAAATATATTTGACCATAAAAATACTATCAGTATTGGTATTTTGCGAACCCCAGTTGGTGAGTACGACATGGGGGATAGACTTTCAGGGCGAGTGACGCCAGAAAGCTTTCCTTTCGTAGGCGTGACATCCAGTACGCTATATTTGACAGTAGAGAGTTGCTGCCGTACCACATATGCCAGAAATGGCTAGGGAGAGAGATAAAAAAAAGTTGAGAGTTACTCAAAGCGTGCTCTCCTATTATTGTTCCATTATTTTTGGATTATTAATACTCAGTCATTTTTTGTTTTCAACATTAAATATTTGTTTGCTCTTTTTTCATTAGACAACTTTCCTCATTATATCAGAAACATTTATTTACTTG
>NW_027115883.1:48230-50056 GCF_000696795.3 Halyomorpha halys
ATCAGTATTGGTATTTTGCGAACCCCAGTTGGTGAGTACGACATGGGGGATAGATTTCCAGGGCGAGTGACGCCAGAAAGCTTTCCTTTCGTGGGCGTGGTATCCAGTACGCTATATTTGACAGTAGAGAGTTGCTGCCGTACCACACATGCCAGAAATGGCAAGGCAGAGAGATAAAAAAAAGTTGAGAGTTACTCAAAGCGTGCTCTCCTATTATTGTTCCATTATTTTTGGATTATTAATACTCAGTCATTTTTTTTTCAACATTAAATATTTTAAAAATAAATGTTTGCTCATTTTAAATTTTTTAATAGACAACTTCACTCATTATATCAGAAACATTTATTTACTTGTAACTTTATATTTCAATGCTTTCCTTAAAATAAAGTAATTTATTATTGACGGTTCCTAGAAAATATTTATTGAAAAGTTGACCAGCTTAATTCATTTTTATAATCAGAGGAATTTCTCGGGAATACCTCCATGAATTTTAATAATAGATATACCAAATTTTTGAAAATAACATTTACTACAACTTCTATTCTCTTCAAATTTTCGATTAAATGAATGGTTTAACAGATAATTACATTAATGTGTCAAATCACTTATTAACTTCAACCAGTTGCCTTTTAGGGGCGTAGCCTAATCCCCACCCCTTTGCGTCATTTTTACTTGGAATAGGAGTATGACCCTACTTGTACCTGAACCCCACTGGTACCTGCCAATTCAGCTAACCTATCCAAACCCTTGCGCATGCGCTAATTAGTCATAATGTGACATTAGGAGCTTCCTTATGACCATTATTGATAACAGTTAGTTTTTATTTCTTATCTCCTTCACAAAGAATGAGAAATATTAAATGAATTTTATATGATTTATTTTTTTTTATGAAAATACTATTTTTGAAAGCTGGTTTGTTTGTTTTTGTTTACCAAACTTCATTGGTCATCAATGATTTATATTTTATTTAATTTTGGTTATATTCATTTATTTTAATTGTTATTCAATTTGATTATATTTTTTTCTTCCGTTTAATGTTATATTTTTGTCAATAAATGTTGTAATTTTAGAAACTAAAACACTAATTATATTGTTTTATCATCGTCTCCGAGGTTTTTTGAAATATTTGGGTTTAGTCCTAAGCTATGGTGAGGTGTGGTGTGAAATATGAGCATTTTTGGAAAATATTGCTTATTGTCAGATTATTGTTGCAATACTGGCAGTTCGGAGGCTTTTCTATTGAAATAAGATAGGAGTGGGTGAGCCTCGTGTGACCTATTCTCAGCCTGGTCAGTACAACCTCCTCTCTACAACCTTTGAGACTGAAGGTATCCCAGGGCTTGACGTCCTTTTTAATAATTTTTAATTTACTCATTCAGCTTTCATTCCACAAAGATTGCCATTTATCTTTGACTTCTTTTTTAAGGTTCCTTGAAAACTAGTTTTAAGTGAGTTTATGATATATAAAAATATATATTTATTTATACAAAATAAAGATAATATTTTTTTTAATTTTAATTTTGTTTATTATTATATACAATATTGTACATAAAGCGAATGAAGAGAGCGAAGAGAAGAGAGTGCGGTGAGAGAGGAGGTAGATAGTCCATTACCAGCCGTGGCCACCAATTAGACTGATCCGATTGAATGCATTACCGTAATTAGGATCCATTCTCTCGCATCACTACCGTGATAGTGTTCTAATACTGATAGTTAGGCATCTACACCTGTTCTACAAACACAGTTCAACTAGATCAATAATTTATTTTATAATAATAAGATAATACCATATAATGAATAAAAGAATAGATTCTTAAAAGTAAACT
>NW_027115883.1:50106-52586 GCF_000696795.3 Halyomorpha halys
TTCTCTCGCATCACTACCGTGATAGTGTTCTAATACTGATAGTTAGGCATCTACACCTGTTCTACAAACACAGTTCAACTAGATCAATAATTTATTTTATAATAATAAGATAATACCATATAATGAATAAAAGAATAGATTCTTAAAAGTAAACTGAAAATAAATAGTGAATCCCGTTTTAGTAACGATTTAATATCACATTTTGGAAGATTTACTTTATTTTAATTTACAATTGTATAGAAATATATATACAAGTTAATTTGCTGTTAGTGATAAAAATACATGATACAAACATGTAAGATAATCTATTCATTGATAGAACTCCAATACCATCTCAAGAGGTGAAGATCTCGAGCTAACTTTTTTTCAGACGCCTAGGAGGATAATTAGATAATGAAGGAGAAGCCAAGCTAGAAACAAGTGGGTTTGATAAATTTATCATGGAAGGATTGGTATCTGGTCCTGGCAAAGTCGGTAACATATGGAACATTGAGGTCCTGATGGCTGACTTGATTTGTGACAAAGTGAGGAGCAAGGAATTTAGAATGTAAGGATTGGGTTAGGGAGAAATAACGTGGTTTAGTGGAGCCCCAAAACTCAACTCCGTATGATCAATTTTTTGTAATGGATTGGAAGTTTAGACCATCGGTCTATTAAATGTTGTAGTAGTCGGAATCCAGGAGCAGTTTCCTGTCTTTTCAGTCTTGTATGAGGATGTCCAGTCAGTCGTTTGTCCAGATGTAGGAAATTGTCTTAAATCGCGTATTTGATAGTAGTAATTCATCTGGATTTAAAAAAAAAAATTGTTTTGCCACAAACAATACATTAGAATTAAAATTTTAGTCGCGCGCAAAAAAAAGTCCACAATTATTGTTTTAGTATGACGCCATTTGGACATAAATATGAGATAGACTTATCTCATTTTTTCATTATTCTCTATTAAACTCAATTATCCACCTATGTTTATTTATGATATCTATATATAATTTTATTTTGATACATTTTCGTTTATACTTAATTACTTTTATTTTTAGTTAATATGTATATATGATATGGTTGTGTACTAATAAACTTAATACATATTGCCCTTGAGTGTCGCAGAATGGCAGAGTTTCAATAAGAGTTTAAAAAAAAAATTATTAAATACTAGTGATACATTGGTACTGGTACTTGGTTGGGGGGGGGGGACAGCTACCTGAGTTGCCGCTACATACTAACTAAGGTGGGAGTTTCAAGATTCATTCCTCGGGAAAAATTAATGTTAATTAATTAAATAATTAATTAAAGTTCCGACCGAGCCTTTTTAACTAAATTTTTGTATGAGCTCTTCCTGGTCATTTCTAACTTAATAGCGGTTAACTAGAGGTAACCAACATATTCTATGTGTGGTTCTCCCTGAGCTACTAACGGCCTAATATGTAAACAATAAAGTTGTACGCAACCTCAAATATATGTTATAGATTTGTACAAAATTTTCGGATGGATTCCCTAGTTACTATCTGACTCTATTTCATTTTTTAATAATTTTAAAAGCACTTTTTTTTCGCAAAAGTGCGCAACAAATATACGTAAAGCATTGGTACTTAGAAGACGAGATAGAAGATGGAAGAGCCATTAAGAGCTGACTACAGAGCCCTTACAAATCCCTTAAAGAGACGAGGCCTTAGACCTTAGCCTTATAAGGCTACAGATAAGAGACAGAGCCGTAATCTGCCATTCCTTTAATGAAACCTAATTAGCCCCGCGTCCCCGTTGCCAAGGCGACACGGTTCCCATTTCTCCAGCCTCTGTCTCTCCAGTAACACTCCCTAACCGACAACTCAACCGTTATCTTGTAATTCCTAACAACTGTCTTATTAAATATATCTTAATTAAAATTAAAATAATTAGAATTTTATGTGAAAAAAACCAATAATTACGAACAATAACTATTAATATTAAACTAAATCTATTTACACTATATATCTTTTACAATTACCAATCAACTTATAAAAAATACATTGTTTAACCTACATCACAGACTAGTAGTATATGACATAAATAATATTATAGTAAAATAATATAATACTCATATACAATAATTTAAGTTGTGTTAAATGTTATCAGTAAAGGATTTTGAGAAGCCTAATTTAAAGCCCATATTATATATTAAATACAGAGACAACTTATTTTGTAATTTTTTAATCTTTACAAGATAATAAAATATCTAAAGCTTCATCACATCATCATTCCTCCACCCCACTTGTTCCTTGTTTCCTCTCCTAATTAAAGCTCCCCCCCCCCCATTTCTTTATTATCATTTTTATCCATTACTTTACCAGAGTTTGAAAACGTCCAAAACAAAAATTATAAATATTACAAAAATATTAACCAAAGTAGGAACAACTAACCTATCAAAATAACATACAAAATGGTGTGAAACTCTGCTAGTCAACGTAACGTCATTCTCCAATTAGCAGACCTATTAACAAACTCTCAGC
>NW_027115883.1:53450-54956 GCF_000696795.3 Halyomorpha halys
TCCAATTTTGGCACCATTCTTCAAGGGTGGTGGGAAATTGTAAATTAATAGATATCCTTGAGAATAGCTAAAATGGCCGAAACGTCAGAGTTTTAAGTGAATAAAGAACTTTAAACTACATGAACAATAACAAATTGAACTGCTATGACACATGAAGGATCATGGCTTCAGCGCTTTGTAAGGAAGCACTGTTTTTAGAACAACTATTATTATGAAGAGTTGACTTTTTCAAGAAGACACTTAACCACCAATTTTTCCCTTATTATAGATACCCAGTTTAAGAGGCTTGGTGGACCCAAGAAGTGCTCAAGAACCCACAGAGTATACTCACGGCTTAATAATCTGCCACAGCCGGACTCGTACCCAGACCTTTATAGATGGTAGCATAGTACCTTATTACTATGGTACCTATAGGCTATATGAATACTCAATATATATGTTGATGGATTCTAGAATAATTTCCTAGTATTGTTAATAATCGTATTAAATATAAGAAGCGGCCAAAAAATTTAATAAACACACAAAGAAAGTAAGAAATTATTCGTATCTTATTATTATTTAGTGGAAGATCGATGGTTGACTGAAAAAACTTTTCGTTGACTGCACCCAGACCATCTTCCAAGATTACCGTTAACTATTAATTTTGTTATTAATATTGTTAATCTTAAGTAATGTTTCGCCCCACTTTGCAGGGGTTCGTCAGAAATAAATAAAAAGACGATAAAAACTTTGTAAGAAGTGACTAACAATTTGAATTAACATACAAAGAAAGTAATAAATTATTAACTATTTAATGTTAATCATCATTTCGCCCCACTTTGCAGAGCTTCGTCAGGGATAAATAAAAGTAGGATAAAAACATTGTAAGAAATTTTGATAAAATATAATAAAAAATAAAAATTTCTTTCTTTTTATGTTTATTTAAATTTTTTGTCACTTCTTACAATACCTCTTACGGTACCTTTATTGACCGCCACCCGGACTAATTCCCTAGAATCTACTTCATAAGGTCAATTATCTTCTTACGATTTTTATGTAAGAATGAACACATATTTATCCACACATTATGATCTAAAAATCTCAATCCTAATTAAATCAAATTTCCAATTATTTTATAGGTTACAGGGAACGAACATGTTCAGTGCCTACATATACCCTGTGTATTCCTGTTGGAGTTATCCTTAAACGTACTTGAAATCGATCTTTTATTAATGAATGATATCGATTTATGCTAGGTATTGTATGGGGGGGGGCACTAATGGCAGGCGGAGTGACTGATCCTTTCACTTAGAGCCGACTCGAGGAGAGGATAAGCTGGGCTTAGTCAGTTGTATTGTGAGCGGCCCCGAGCGCAGTGGGGTCTTTGGGGTGACAACTGCCTGCCTCCAGGCGATTTGTTATTGTTTGTCCTTGTCGCTTAATTTTCTTCGAACACTATCAGTTAATCGTATGAGATTGATTGTAGGAAGATTGTTTGCGTAGGAGTCAAAAAGAATTCATTATTTA
>NW_027115883.1:55916-56907 GCF_000696795.3 Halyomorpha halys
ATTTTTTTTTTAGTTTTTGAAGAGAAAAACTTACAAAAGGAATATAACCTATTCTATATTTTTCTTGTACAACGTTTCAGAAAATTGTCCTATACTCATGCACCTTTACTAACCTAAAATTAAGTTATTCTTATCAATAATTTTTAATTATGTTATATGTGTATATTTAAAATTCTTGTAATGATATTTACCAGATATTTTTCATATTTTCAATAACCATATTGAAATCATCTCATCTATATAATCATAGTTTAAAATTGTTTTACACTACATTATTTAAATTATTGTCTTTCACTAATGATGCATTCTCTATCTCTGTAGTACAAATCATTGCTCTATATATATTAGAGCCATTAGGTCGTAAAATATGTTGGTAATGTTTTTACTGGTGATTTCGATAAAAGCTTCAGATTCATATAAATATTTTTCAATTATATATGACCCATTTTGATCTATTACGTTTCCATCTTTCAGATAATTTTTTGATAATGAACTCCTCTATGTGCGTTTTGCGGTCCTCAAGCGAATTAAGGAGAGTATTGAGGGTCCGAAATGAGTGAAAATCAGTTGGGGCAAGGTCTGCTGAATAGGGTGGATGGGGAATTCTTTTTTAGAATATTTAAACATTATTGATCAGGTAAACATGATTTTATAAACACAGAGAGAATTAAATAGAAATATTTAAAAACGCTAAGAACTTATTCTACAACTCAATAAATTCAATGCAGTGTGAAGATACGAATAAGTACTGTGTGTACTTTATATGAACAGTAATTGCATTATACTATAATCCACCGACCTAGTTATCTCTCTCTATAATATAAAGCGTTTTTAGTGAACACCGTGTAATTTTTATATTTTACATATAAAGTAGAATGTTAAAAAAAAATTTGGAAAAAGTTGAATGGGTCGTAAAAAATGAGACTGATGAGGGACGGATTTTGTGGAAGCAAAGACAGAATAAAAATTAAGTGCAATTTAGAGGAAAAAA
>NW_027115883.1:58403-59931 GCF_000696795.3 Halyomorpha halys
GACCATCTTCTTATATATCAATTTTTACGGTCAACTATATATACATATATACGATTATGAATATTGTTTTTGAACAGGCACTAAATTAAAATTACAAATTAAAATGCTGGAACAACGATTTATTTTTTTCCCGCTTAAACTATATTGAAAATTATAATACAATCTGAACTGAACATTACATGTAAATTAAAATTATAAAATTTGAGCAGGGAGTAAAATTAAATAAACAGATGTATTATTTGTAAAATGAGGGTTTGTCTGCCGAAAGGTGTAAGGGGGGGATTCCCTAGTACGCTCATAAAAAAAAAAAAATCAGAAACACATTGTAAATATGGTGAATTCGAAAATATAATTTTAAATTTCCGTTTTGCTCCAGTTTCACTCATTAGAGGATAGTAGTTTTCTGTATAAAAATACGCTGAATGTATTTATATGGATATTTAAAAGTGTTTGTCATATGTACGGATACCTGTTCCAGGTAGGATACCTGTCAACAAAGGAACATTTCACAGCTGGTTAATGGGTACATGGGAATGGGTCCTCTCCCAGTAAACCTATTAAAACAGGTACCGCCTCCTGGGTTTGTTGGTAGGCCGGTCAATTATAGTTTGTACACAACACTTGGACCAAACACTTTTAGCTCCTTGTTACATTTTCTTCTTGGGCGTGGCAAATGATAGCCAATGAGAAATAAGATACGGAAAAGGTAACGCCTCAGCAAAGGAGAGGGAAACTGGTCAGCAGAGGACAGAAGTACTGAGAGGTACAGAAGTAAGGTAGACCGTAGAGAGAGCAGGATGCACTTCGATGAGACTAAGTCCTGTTAGTACAAGAGCCGAAGAGGAGAACAAAGTCAGTTATCTCACCCCGATTTGTGATTACTTTAATGAAAACTATGTATAATTACTAGTCAAAATTTATGAGTCTACCAAGTATAGGTTGGGGGAATAAAAAATGACGGCTGTTTCAAAGCTATAAAAAAAAAAATTTTTCATTCAGAACTTATATCTTAAAAAGTAGGAACAACACAAGAAAACCTAAGAGAACGTCATTTAAAGATGAGCAAATTTGCTAAAATATGAAACCTAAAAGAGTTATTTACGTTAAATAGTTCTCCAGATATAACTTTTTAAAAAGCAACATTTCATAAAAATGTTGTATGGGATGTACTGATAAATCAGTAGTTAGAGAATTTGTTTTGAAAAACCTATATCTCAAAAACCATTTCACAAATGTCTATTAGCATTCAAATTAAAGCCAGTTTAATGAACTATAAAGTAGTTTATTTTCATTTGCCAAATTTATATTCATATGTGAATATCATAAAAACTACTACCCCTACGAAGATAAGTATCATAAACTACTTCATAGTTAAATTTCCTTTATTTTGAATGTTGGCAGATATATGTGCATTTTATACAAACAGCTAGAAATTAACATTTTGTGAGTTTATTTTGTCAAATAACATAAAAACTACTAGTCCTACAAAGATAAACATTATTAACTATTTTATAGTAAATTTAACTAG
>NW_027115883.1:60368-63573 GCF_000696795.3 Halyomorpha halys
TAACTACTAATATTTCAGTAGATTCTTAAAAAAAAATTTTTTTTAAAAAGCTATATCTCGAGAACTATTGGACGTAAATAGCACTTTTAGAGCTAATATTTCAGCAAATTTACTCTTCTATAAATAATGTACTCTTAGGTTTCCTAGTGTTGTTGGTAGTTTTTAAAATATAGGGCTCCGAATGAAAAATTAGTGTTTTTTAAGGTTTTGAAACAGCCGCTATTTTTTATTCCCCCTACCTACACTTGGTAGACTCATCAATTTTGACCAGTAAACCTAGTTTTTATTAAAGTAATCAAAAATTGGGGTGAGATACCTGCCTTTTTTTCTTCCCGGCTCTTGTACTATGAGAAGGGCGAATCAGACCTGGAATACCATTCCTTAGGTCAAGACGACATCCACGGCTAAGACGATACGACGCACTACAACAAACATCACCCAACTGAGCAGCTATTCACAGATATGTATTAAATAAGTTTTAATGTAATTCTTACTTTAAGGCAAACTATGTTCATCTGAATCATTTAATCATTGTATAATTTAATTTTCCATGACACTGAATGAATGAACGGATGGATGAACAGCGGCTTAAGGTTTTCGAAAATAAAGTATTACGCAAAATATTTGGACCGATAAAGGATGAATTAACGGGAGAATTTAGAAGATTAAACAACGTTGAATTAAGGGACCTACACCAGGTAAATATAATTCAAGTTATAGCATTGCGGCGTATAAGATGGGCATGTAAGGTTGTAGGGCTTAGTAACGAACGGATCCCAAAAATGTTAGTTAACACTGAACCTACTGGTAAACGTCCGAAAGGTTGACCAAAACGTAGATGGGAGGATTGCGTTAAAACAGATTTAGTGGAATTAGGTTTTGAGGGGCATCAGTAGAAGGATGTGTGCGGAGAGCGTTTGGTTGTTTCGGCATCGAACCTTAGGGTTCGTTAGGCATTTATTATTATTTCATTTCATTATGAAATCATCAAATATTATCATTTTATAAATCAATTGTAAATACATATTTTGTTCCTTTATGTACTATATTTACTTTTATTTTCATTATTTTATATAATTAATGTAAATAAAATTTTATAAACATAAAGATATATAATTGGAAACAATTTACAAGAATTCAATATTAATAATAGTTTTGCAGGACTCAGTCTTAATTAATTAATACAAATAAATTTTTGGATAATTGCCTCCAGCAATTATCCTGGTATCCTGGCATCCCGAACGACGGTATACATTGCACAATAACTAAGTTTTGTCATATATTATACACGATATTTTGCAATGAACTATAAAGCTTTTATATAAATAAATGAGAAATAAATAATAAAATAACATATAAGTAAACGGGAATATATGTAAAAGTACCAAATAAATGTAAATAATTAATTAAATAAGAGAGCGGGGTGGCTAAGTAATACGACGCAGTGCTACTAACTCCAAGGATCTCGCTTAGTAAGGGATAAATCTAGCGGTTGAGCGTGATCATGAACAATTCACCTCCTTGCGCAACCGTTGTTCATTAAACACTTCCTTACAAAGTATTGTAGCCCTGATTCTTCAATAGTTGTAGCGATAAAAATTTTGATTTTAAATTAAGTAAATTTTGATAAGAGACCTACTTGGAATCCACATACAAGATTGAAACTACAAGAAACTGCTCGTTGATTTCGATTGCTACAACACTTACTTGACAAACGTTCTAAACTTCCCATTCACTACAAAAAAATAGTATACAGTACGATAATCTGACCAATTTGGACATATGGATTTGAGCTCTGGGGCTCCATCAAATTCCTCCCGCATCCAATCCTTACATTCTAAAATCCTTGATGCTCCTTATTACGTTACAAATAAACTCATTCACAAAGACCTTAACATCCCATTCGTTACAGATTTGACCCAAAACAGATATGCGTCTTTTCATTCCTAACTCCTTGACCATCCTAACCGATTAATTCTGAATCTTTCATCCTTAACAATCCCTGATAATCCTCCGAGGCGCCTGAGAAGAAGATGGTCACGGGACCTTTTAATTTAAATTAATGCTTGAAGTACAACCAATAGGTGGTTCCTTCCCAAGATTTAAAAATGTAAATGAAACTTATTAACTTATTGTATTTATTATTTGTACAGTTGTAAATCTCATTAAATAAATAAATTAAAAAAAAAAGAATTAAGTAAAATGTCGACAGAAGAAAAACAAAACTAATTTAATTACCTATTTAATAATATTAATTGAAGGCAATGTTGTATTTTAAATTTTAAGAAATCAATTAAATAGTTTGTTAAAATTAAGAATATTATTTTTTTTAAATATAAAAGGTCTTAAAGAAAATTGGCTATTCAGACTTAACACTTATTAACATAAATACTCGTATATTAATTATCGTAATATAATCGTAAATTGACGTATTTTTATGTAATACAGTTGTAAATTTTATTAATGAAAGAAAAAACGAAAGAAAAGAAATAGAAAACCTGCAAAAGGCTATAAAACATTTAACCTAACTACCAATCAGAGTTGGGCAGTAATTAGCTAAAGTTGCCATGGATACGATATCTGTTTATCAATGGTTCATTCATGAATAAGGACCGTAACCATGGCAACTTTAGTTATTAGTTTCAACAATGGCTACTTTTTGCCCATCTCTGCTACAGTTAATTCAGTAGAATTTCCATCATTTATGTACTAGCAAAGTCTTTTATACAACATACTATACTATGTGCCCTTTACAGTTATCATTTATCACTTGTAAGCAATTACCTTTATCCTATTTCTATAGATCCAAATTCAGTATTTAAATTTAAATCATGTGTGCTCACAGTTAGTAATAACCCTTTGATTGCATCCCAAACTCTCCAGTCCCATATCACAATCCTCGAAGAATGCCGAAATTGGAGGATAAAAATAAATCCCAACAAATAACATTTACTCTTCGTTGTAAACCTGCCGACTGCCCTACAGTATACTTTAATAATGCCTGGAATCCTCACACAAGACTGAAAAGACAGGAATCTGCACGCATATTCCGACTACTACAGCACTTACTAGACAAACGGTCTAAACTTCCAACTCATTACAAAAGACTGATCTACATGACAATAATAAGGCCCATCTGGACATACGGAGTTGAGCTTTGGGGCTCCACTAAACCTTCGAATTCCTCTCGTATCCAATCTTTACA
>NW_027115883.1:64908-70212 GCF_000696795.3 Halyomorpha halys
GTATTGATCTTTCGAATAAAAAAAAAATTTTGATTACAATTTAATTTTTTGTGTTATTTTTTACAATTTCAAGTTCTATCGGGCTTAAAAAAACACCCTATATTTATCAAGCTAAATTAACTGGTGTAAACTGTATGGTAGCCCTCATAGAATTATTTTTTGTCATGATAGTATCTACTGTCGTGGTAGTATTGATAAATGTATTAAGCGAAATAGAGGCCAGAATAGCAGAAGGAAATTATGTTATTTATCATACGAAAAAAAATATTGAAGTTAAGAGCTCTCTCTAAAAGAATGAGCCCTTGACAAAAAAAGGAGAACAGATGCTCAACTCCTGGGAGAGAAAGGTATTGAGAAGGATATGGGGAGGAGTCTTGGAGAATAGAGTTTGGAAAAGAAGAAGGACTGATGAGAAGATGGATTTTTTCGTGGAACCAACCATCGTGGCTTTAGTCAAAAGATCACGAATAAGATGGTTTGGATACGTTGAGAGGATGTCCGATGAAAGGATATCCAAAAAGATGTTTTATGGCAACCTGATGGAAAACGGAAAAGAGGATGTCCCCGGATTAGATGGTTGGACGATATGGAGGAGGATTTGAAGCGTTTGAATAATGATAATCGTTAACGTATATCTTTCTAAATTAGCTGGTGTAAACTGTATGGTAGCCCTCGTGGCAGTATTTTCTTTCATGATAGTATCTACTGTCGTGAAAGTATTGTCATAACAGACAGGAATGACAGTTGACAGTGCATGTCGTAGGGAAGCTACTGTCACGTTAAAACTTTGTACAAAGTTTTAACGTGACAGTAGGTTCGTGTTTAAAACAATTGTTGATTGTTGACTCTGTTACATCGTCCCAAGTCTCGTAGACCAATGTAATAGTACTAAAGACACTAATTTTAGTTTCTTGATGTCACTTCCAGCCTTCATAAAAAAAAAAACCCAGAAATGACGCTCTCTACAAATGGACTCATTTTCTTTTTCTCCTGAATGAATCGTTCGACTTATGATCTGTAAAGAAAATTTCGTGTTATTTGAATATAGAATTCACGCTAATTAGGTTTTAAATCCACCAATTGAATAATAAGGAAAATAAGATGTGAAATTATGAGTTAACAATAATTTTTTTGAAATGTGGCCTTATAGGCACTTGCAGAACCATTCACTGAAACCAACGAGACATTCCGCGAAATTATCGCGTGTATACAGCGATCGTAAAGAGAAAAATACGTTTTCGTTCACAAAAGGAAAATGGGATGATATAGTTACCGGCTGGAACGATACAAACTCAAAGCTCCAAAACTAATTTTCTGATAGCAATCAAAACCTTTAAAAAGCATTAATTTTTCATCGGAGCTCTATATCTTAAAAGCTATAAACAGCACTAGAAAATCTAAGAGAACATTATTTAAAGAAGAAATCTATATCTCAGGAACTATGTGATGTACAGATGTCTATTCGCATTCAAATTAAAGCTAGTTTAACGGACTATAAAAAAGGTTTATGATCTTTACCTTCATAGGAATTGTAGTTTTCATGATATTTGTTAAAATAAATTGATTTATAGTTGTATGGACAATAAGTTTGATTTATGCAAAACTTCATTCCAGAAACCATTGGATGTACAGATGTCTGTCAGCTCTCAAATTAAAGCTAGTTAAATTTACTACAAAATAGTTAATTGTTTATCTTTGTAGGAGTAGTAGTTTTTATGATATTTGACAAAATAAACTCACAAAATGTTAATATCTGTTTCTGTTCTTTTCACAAACTGCTTTATAGACCGTTAAACTAGCTTTAAGTTGAGTGCTAATAGACATCTGTACGTCAAATGGTTTATGAGATATACATTTTTTAAAATAAATTCACTAACTACTGATCTTTCAGTACGCTCTATACAACATTTTATGAAATCTTGCTTTTTAAAAAGCTATATCTCGAAAACTATTTAACTTAAATAACTCTATTAGGGCTCATATTTTAGCAAATTTACTCTTCTTTAAATGACGTTCTCTTAGGTTTTTTATGTGTTGTTCCTACTTTTTAAGATATAGAGCTCCAAATGAAAAAATAATTTTTTTTATCGCTTTGAAAGTGCCGCCATTTTTTATTCCTCCTACCTATACTTGGCAGACTCATGTATTTTGATTAGTAATTATACATAGTTTTCAATAAAGTAATCAAACATTGGGGTGAGATAATTGCCTTTTTTCACCTCTTGAGCTCTTTTACTAAGAGGGCTCACAAAATTTGGTGCAAACATTCTTTGCTCTGCCAATGGCTTTTACGTGTATTATATATTATATTATTAAATTTTTTGTAGTATGAGAGCTCCAAGCCTTTTATTATTTTGCACAAAAAATACCTCAATATTTTAAGGCATATCTTTGCCTGTGTGAGTTCCCCTTTAGTCTATAGGTTGAAAAATAGATGATGTCTTTTGCGCTAAAAATATAAAATTTATAATTTATTATATGAGATTGGCAATTATTAATTATCAGGGTCGTCTGTAGTTGAGGGAGTTGTGGCGTAGTTCTATACAATCTTGGAACAGCAGCGTCACCAGTTTGAATGACCACCTGACTGTCTCATATGATTTTCAATTTATAAAAAATTGTGTGACAAGAGAATGATAATAGTGTTAATGTTAATTTGTAATTAAATGTTAAAATTTAATGGAAACATTTAAAAATACGGTTATTTGACTTAAATTAACGACCAGGATAGAATAGCCTGCAAAAAATGTTTAAATTATTGGATGTGAGGTGTCAATTTATATTAATAGAAATGAGAAAGAAAAATAGAAATAAATGAAACATTTGTATTTGTTGTACAGACCGAAATGGATTGTAAAAGGAAACTGTAGGGGGGAAAAAATTGTTTATTATCTCTTATTATTGTATCTCTTTTTTTTCTGATTATACCATGTATGTGTAATTTATATATGTCCGATTACGGATTGATAAGTATGCTGTGTGAGATACCAACATTATTTATTTAGGCAGCATAGATAAATAAAGTATTTCTCTCTCTCTTGGCCTTGAGAATGGCCATAGCCCTGTTTCATAATAAAGTACAAACTGATACACAATTAGTTTTGTCGATTTAACTTAATACAATTACAATGACTTGTACAATAGTAACTTGTACTTTAGTACTTTTCAACTCCTGTAATATCACTAATAGTCCTCTCTCTATTATGAAACAAAATAAGTACTAGTGTAATTAACACGTTATTTCTAGACTTGTATTTTTAACTATTAGTATTAGATTTTATTATGAAGCAGGGCCCTGGAGGTTTCACTTTATTTCTGAACCACGAAATGAAATTTTACTCCCCCCCCCATGGTTAGATACTTCCTAGGGTCATTTTAACCGATCAGTGGTTAGAACCATGGTTGCTATTTCTGCTAATAAAAAAACATTGGTAAGTCTATCAAAATTACGGATACGGGAATATTCCACAAGTAAGCGTCAATCATACTGCTTCGTATTTTACGAATATAAGATTCGTCATTTAGATTGACAATATTTAAGTCCCGTTACGCTTTCCTTAAACAGAAATATTTTTTATTGCATGTCAAATGAGCCCTGAGACCAATTAAAGAGTGACACTGAATCCTCTAAGGATTTCTTTTACGGATGAAGCTTCTCTTTTCTTTGTTTGTGTTGTTTTTCCCCCCTTCTAACCGTGAAGAGGCTGATGTCTGCTTCAAAGAGAAAATTAAATCGTGAAGTGTAAAAAAGCATTTGTTGGGTAATTAGTGTCACGTTGAACCGTTTAATACAATTAGTTTTCTTTCGAAGGTTCCTTTGATTTTTTTTTTCTTCATCCCGACAGACATTCATGTGACGAACACATGTGCCGATTATCAATGCTACGGTGTGTTGCTCCCGCTGGAGGTTTATTTGTGTTGCGGTCGTCGACACCTGCCACTGACAGTCGTGAAGGGGGTTGTGGTATATCGGACACATTGCTATGATCGTGTTGTCCCCAGAGGAAGGCATTCAGATGCTAATAGAACTGCTTTAGTATTTTAATATTTTTACCCTTCACTAAAAGATCGAAAATACCCATCGACTTGTAAAAATACATTGTTTCGAACAAACAAGAGATTAAAATTTATAAGGTTGCGATAAATTTTAACAAATAAGTGACTGTGATAAAGAATTTTAATTTTTTTTTACGGTAAAAGGGATGCGCTGTGATCTTTTGAGCTCTGCTCTACTCCTCACACGTGGGGGATAGAGTGGGCTCAGAGATCCTCAGGTCGATTTTGTAAATATTGTATATTAGAGTGTAGATGTAACTAGAGATTATATTATTATGTTATTTTTTTTTTATTATAATTTTTGTTTTGATATCATTCAATGAGATAAGGTTGGTATGTTGTAACAATTCACTCGAAAATCCTATACACACATTACTGGCCACAGGTATTACTTGTACTATTAACGATCACGCCAGAGTCAGTGCGACAGTACAATCATGACAGTAACAGTTATACGATTCCCCAAGAGCGAGTAAAGTGGTGGGTATTATTTGGTCGGGTGATTCTACAGCAGTACATTATTACTTAGTTTCTATAACAGAGCAATTGACATCTCTTGACATCCTTTTATAAATAAGTGATTATTTGAATTTCATATATGTGTAAAATTAATTATTCCTAACAAAAATATCATTCTCATAAAATGAGAGTGAGAATTATGCATAAAAAGTTAGCTACCGATAAGGGGTAACATCTGTTTACTGACATTAGTACAATAGTTTTAGCGCACTTGCTCAGCCTTCACTGGCTCACTACCAGTGATGCAGCGAGAGGGATGCGCTGGGATCATATGAGCTCTGCTCTACCCCTCACAGGTGGGGGATAGAGTGGGCTCAGGGATCCTCATTAGAGTGTAAATTTGACAAGAGATTATATTATTATGTTTTTTTTTTACTATAATTTTTGTTTTCATACATATGTTCATTTTGTTTATTCTTCTGTTTGTATATATTTTTTTTATTTTATTTATTTATTGATATTTACAACTGTATAAAAAAATACAACCAGTAAATTTGATCATAATGGTATGATACAGGATGTAGAGAAACTACTCAGTAGTAGAACTCTAAAAACAGTTTACAATATAAGGTCACGAGGGCTTCTTCTTTTCAGGCGCCTCGGAGGATTGCCAGGAATGGAAGAGGAAGCAAGACTAGAAACGAGTGGGTTTGGGTGGTTAGGGAGTTTATTATGGAAGGAATAATATCGGGTTCGGGCTAGATCGGTTACATAAGGAACATTTAGGTC
>NW_027115883.1:70672-72519 GCF_000696795.3 Halyomorpha halys
GTGTTTTTAAATTATTTAGTTCAATAATTGTATTAAGATTTTCCCTGAGGATGGCCTAATTGGCTGAAACGTCGGACTTGTAGAGAAAATAAAATGTTTTGGGACTATAAAATGATAAAATTTCATTTATTTATTTAAACAACATTCAGACACACAGTCTCAAGAAAGTATTTAAGATTATAAATAAAAAATTATTTTATTGTCAAAGAATTCAGAAACCTAATCATATACGTTTTAATTAATATGGATTTAGGATTAATTTTTAGTTTCAGTTTTAAAAACTAAGATTTTTAATCAGTTCTCCAACATAAGGAAAACACTAGTCTGTATGATTTATATGTTATGGCATTTATAAATAAACACACAACACTGACTTAGCAATTCAGGCGTTTCCTTTTGTATTCTTCAGTTAATTAAATATCTGTTCATTATATTTTTCAAAAACTACCATGGGATACGGATTCATGAAAGCAAAAAGTAAAAATTTTCCTAGAATATATTGTTTAACATTAGCAAAATTTTTTGCAACAAACCCCGGTTTCTTTTTTGCAGATTTTAAAAATCTTTAAACATCAATGTATGTATATTCTGAATTGCAGTTCATTTATTCAAAAAACTATATTTATTGCTGATACTCAGTTTTGTACTTTTCTCCATTACAAATGACAAATCTACATGACTGATATAAGGCCTATCTGGACTGCGGAGTTGAGCTATGGGGCTTCACTAAACCATCTAATTCCTCTCGAATCCAATCCTTACAGTCCGAAATCCTTCGTAAAATCCTTAATGCTCCTTACTTAATCACAAATCAAATCATCCATTAGGACCTCCATCTCCAGTTACATGAGATCTTAAAGTTTCCAACCACCCAAACCAACTCGTTTCTAACTAAAGGAGAAGCCAGTCCTTTATTACTTAATAATCCTCCTAGGCATCTGAAAAGAAGGTGGTCTCGAGATCTTCTCTAGAAATGTTTTTGGAGTTTTATCGATGGGTAGATTCTCCACATGTTCGTATCATGTCATTATATCACTTACAGCAAATTTACTTGATGTATATATTAGTATAAAATTGTAAATAAGGCTAGATAAATTATTTTTAAAAAAGACAATTTCCAAAGAATGGTGAAAAAAGAAATATTTTGAGTGACAATAAATTTCAATGTCTAAAATATATTTATTTGGGCAAATCTGGGAGCATTATGATCAGAACGAGACAGAAATGTAGTTAAAACCAATGTTCTTCCTAACGCAATAAGAAAAAAATATTTTGTTTGAAATGTTGAAAGTAAACTGAGAACTTTGATAAGTTCTATGAATGAAATTACTACGTCCTGCTTTGTCCTAAAGTTTATTCCTCCCTGATGATTGCGACAAGTTCGTCTCTCCTTGCCTATCCTTTGTTCCCCGGAGGACAAGAGATAGCCGACCGAGGATATTTTCGGATCGACAGAGGTAACGAGGGATCCGACAAAGGGGACAATAATGAGAGGGAGAAATTAACAGAGCTGGAGGAGCCGACGATCTGGTAACGGGAGCGGGAGCTGAGGGTTGTGGAAACAAAAGGGGGCTGTGTCAACAGAAGATATGGTCGCCATGGCGACGCCCCGCCCACCCCCCACTCCTCTCCCCTGGCCTCGCGGCTCGGGCTCATTAGGAGCGATTTAACGGCCATTGTCTCCTCCGGGGCTATTATATTATCTCCTTGGTCGGAAATAGATTAGCTCTTTGGAATTACGTAATAATAGCTAATGTATATGTTTCTCTATACTCGATATCATATGGCTACAGGTTAGGCAGCTATCCAGTTACACACAAGATTATATAATTAGAGAAGTTTGTCGG